>NC_048599.1:50887495-51049995 GCF_003668045.3 Cricetulus griseus
AAAGCCTACCCCAAGTGGCACACCTCCTCCAACAAGGCCACACCTCTTAATCCTTCCCAAACAGTTCCACGGAGGACCAAGCATTTAAATATATGAGCCTATGAGGGCCATTCTTATTCAAACCTCCATAGTCCCCAAGGGCAGAAACACAATCATTCTGTCTTATTAGGGAAGGTAGAATCTGTCTCCAGGGCCCTGGGTTGTGGTGTCATCATCATTTGGGGGTAAGTTCAACCTCAAACAATTAGACACAGTTGGCGTCCCACCAGCCAGAGCTGGGGAGACAGAAGGGCCTCCATCAAATCCCAGCTGAGCTTTTGTGTGACTCCCTGCCCCATTTCCCATTCTTCCTTCCCTCCTCCCATAACACAAGTCTTCTTCAGCTCCCAAGACAGACCTGCTCACTGCATAGTGCTCAACCCAAGCTTGGCTACCCTTAGCCTACCCGCAGCTGGTGCTGCATCATTGCCTCCTCCCTTCTCAGTCTGGAGTCTCCCCAGGCCCCTGCAGGGAAATCCTGATCTCAGAGGCCCTCACTTCCTGGAGATGAAAGGGCAACAGGATTTATTGTTGTTTTTTTCCTGTCCCTGATCAGTACCTGTTCCTTTCATGATTGGGGGTCACCACAACATGAGGAACTGTTTTAAAGGGTCGCAGCATCAGGAAGGCTGAGAACCACTGGTCCAAATGGTGACTCAAAGAACAGACAAATTCAAGAGGCAGTTAGAGGGGAGAGCCCTGTGCCAAGACAACTGTCCTCTTATGAAACTCAGTAGAGAGACACAGAGAGGGTACGTGGAGTCTGAGACAGGAACTAGACTTCTGTGATCAAAGCTCCAGGTAAGTCTGGAACACTCACTCAGAAGTTGGGAATGGCCCAAGGCTGGTTCTCCTGCAGGCCTGCCCAGGGAAATACAGTCTTGACAGCAGATTTACTGCCTCCACATGGTGAAAGAATAATTCCCTACCAGGTCTGTGGTAATTTGTTACAGTAGCCACAGGATGTTAATAGATACAGTGTAAAAATAATCACCTTGTACTGTCAGAACTGCTGTTCCCAAATGGCTTGATTTTCTTCTCTGCTTACGGTTGCCAAGCAAAGGAGCCCAAACACAGCTAACCTTCCTTTCATCTCCTCTTTCCTCCTCTACTCTCTCTCCTTTCCCTCCCTCTCTCTCCTTTCCTCCCCCTCACATCCCCACCAGGGACATGCACAGGATACTGGCTGTAGTTCTCTTGTAAGTGGGCCACAATTAAAGGATTATTTGTCTAAAAATTATAAACAGGAATTAAATGGGAATTTTTGATCTGAAAATTTTAACTAAAGTGAAAAATTCCCTACAGTAAACTCAACAGAAATGAGTAGAAAGAAAAAAATAACCAATTTATCAACTGAAAGTATTCAATCTGACTAATGGTCAGGAGATGGTGGGGGTTGGGGGACAATGGTGAAATAGTAGTCCACAATGGCTTGTGTGATAGATAATAGCAAGTACATGAAAATCGACTAATTATAAGAGAGGCCTGACTGACTCACTGCTGCCTCTCACTAGTGTGAATTAGAGTGAATACAGGAAGGGAAAAAAGCCACATTCTGAAACCATGTCTGATGCCGGAAGATTTCACTTCAGCCTCTCTGGAATCCCATCTCTTCAAATCAAATAGTTCAGATTTCTTGAAGGGCTTTCTTAGGAAACCAACAAAGTTGCCACTGAGACATCTTTTTAAAGGGTAAATTGAGCTCATCAGAATATGGGGTTTAAAAGAAGCCTTTCAGAGCAGCCAGCTGTCTTAATTAGGGTTTCTATTACTGTGAAGAGATACCATAACCAAAAAAAGCATTTGATTGGGGCTGACTTACAATTCAGAGGTTTAGTCCATTGTCATCTTGGCAGGAAGCCTGGTGGCATGTTGGCAGACATGGTGCTGGAGAAGTAGCTGAGAGTTCTACATTTGGAGCCACAGGCAATAGGAAGTGAGCCTTCCCACCCTGGGCATAGCTTGAGCATATAAGACCTCAAAGCCACCCCCCCACAGTGACACACTTCCTCCAACAAGCCACACCTCCTAATAGTACCACTTCCTGTGGCCAAACATTCAAACACATAGGGGCCATACTTATTCAAACCACCACACCAGCTCATACTATATTTTATGGGGTTTGTTTTTTAAGGTCTCAATAGAGACCTTTTCCTCCTGTAACACCCAGTATCGCTCATGTACTCACCGTGTTTAGTGGAGCACACAACCACCATGGGCTCTGGAAGCAGTGTGCGTGTGTGTGGTTCATATGTAAATATGTACTAAGAGAAAAAGACTACCAGGCTTGGGTGAGCGTGAGAGGGTAAAACAAGTCATAGACTTCCAGACAATCACGTGTTGCCTGCCTAGGAAGTCAGAGCCAAGGAGCTCCCTACAGTTGTCCCCAACTCCTCTTCAAAGGAAGAGTTGTTTACAACCACGAGGAATACACTTGGAATTCACAGTAGGTTCTCTCCCAGCACTGTGAACAAATGGAGCTAACTCAAGTGTGTGAAGAGGCTGTTGAGTTCTTTGCAAGTTCAAGAACTTTAATGTAAAATGGTGAGCATATTGCACAAGACAATGTGGTGTACGCTTGAAAGTTGCTGTCACAGATTTTTATTTTATATTTCAGAGATGGTGTAACCATTCAACGATAAAGTTGAGGGGAAAAGTAGAAGCCCTGGGAAATGCTCGTGACCCAGTAATGGAACACTAGCAGTCAAATGTGCTGAGAACCACATGCAAGGGGCCATGGGTAATCTAAATTTGATTTATTCTGCTCACAGACAGAATTGTATTTTTCTTTGTAAAGTGACAAGGCGGCGGGAAGAGCCCTTGGGGTGTCACATTTGCATACATGGATCCAGCCTAAGGTCAGAAACCCACTGGGGGACCATTTCTTCATTGAGTCAGGGGCCATCCTCCTCAACTGGCGTTATCACACTTGTAACTCAGGCCTTGGTTTCTCACCTGCAACAGCAAAAACAGTTGGTCACAACTCCCTGGAGTACTCTGAAGCGGCAATTAAAAAAAAACAAAACAAAACAAAAAACAAAAAAAAAAAACAAAAACAAAAAAACAAAACAGGACAGCCCTAGGAGGAATTCTTGCAGCAGCCAAACACATTAGCTTGAACTCTTGAGGCGCTCCGAGGACAGGCCCATCCCTCTTCTCTTCAGGTCTATTGTAGTTTCCCTCTTGAGCCTTTCTCTGGCTCACACAACAGTGGACAATAGGTTCCTCAATTTCTGAACTCAGGAATCTTTCCTTCCTCGGGTTCTGAGGGGTGCTGCTACCCACGCCATTTAGTGTGTTCCTCATCCTTTGGTGTGAGCTGCTGACACTCCAGAGACTAAGCACTTTGCGTGGGCACATACCAAGCCTTTACTTATTTTATATTTCCCGGTTTACCACTAAAGAGGTGTTCAGAATTCCCTTTCTAGCCCAGGCTGGCCTCAGACTTGTGGAAAGCCTCCTGTTTCAGAGTGCCAAGGGCTGGGTTTACAGGCATGAGCCACCATTCCTGCTAGAAAGAAAAGCAGTACAACATTGTAGCCATCATTTCAATCCTAGGGACTCTGAAAAGTGGCTAAATACTAAGTCACCACAGTCAAGGTGACCGTGTCCTACAGTGGGAGTATTGACACAGAATCACACCCTGGGTGTTTTTCCAAGAGTCACAGGAGGCCGAGAGGGAAGAAATCGCCAGCTGAGCAAAGAGTCTGCATTTCTTTACTAATGTCCTGCATATAGCACCCCGAAATTTTTTGTTCCTCAAGTGATACTGGCTCTGGCAGACTCTAGAAACTTGGAAGCGGAGATTCTGGGGCATGACCAAATGGTGAAGGCTTTCAGTTGTGGTGGATAAGTGGGAAAATATTTGAGTCCACGAGACCATGTCTCCCAAGAAGAAATCATTTGGCAGCCCTGGGAGATAAAGCTAAGTCACCAAGATTAACCTTAGCTTCAGGCTATGAGCAGCTCCCCATCCTCATGGCACCAGAAAGGGCACATATGAAGCCTCTTCTCTAGCCACTGGCCACAGCTGCCACCATAGACCGTAGAGTCAGCTTGAGTAGACAAAGCATTGTGTCTGGGTGTAGCCGTGAGGGGTTTCTAAGGAAACCAGTGCATGTGTGTAGACTGGGTGGGCAAGGCCTGTTCTCAATATGGTGGGCACCATACACCGGTGGGAGGTGGCTACAAGGACAGGGGACTGGAAAGCAGAGTTCAACCCTGCCTCTGCCCTTGAACAGGTGCACTCTTTCTATGCCAGCATCAGAGCTCCCGGTCTCCTGGCCCTTGGACTCCGGAATGTGGGTTCTCAGACCTCTGAGTCGCACAATTGGCTTCCTCGATTTTGTATCTTTCTGACATGGACTGAGCCACAACACCAGTGTTCTAGATTCTCCATCCTGCAGAACACAGGCTGCTGCTGGGCTCTGCTCAGCCCTTAGACTTGTCTAGACCAATTTCCCTCATAGCTATGAGATGGACTCAAGGCCTCCAGGAAGTCCAACTCCTGACACATGGCTACATCATCCAGTATACTAAAAGGTGTATGAGCTCAAAAAAGCCCTGGGAGTTTTATGCAGGGTTGGATCAATGACTGAAGGGAGCACAGCTGGAGAAACCAAGACAATCAGGGGACTTAGAAGTGGAGAGAGTCTGTATAGAAGACAAACATTGACAAACCTCTGGGTAAGATCATCCAGGCATGATCCCCAAGCACAGACTAGGGCGGAAAGCAGAGTGGAGGCTTCCAGGTAAACTGGAGGGGCCTTGGAGCTTAGACCTCCTTCCAGTCTTTGTCTTTTTTATTTGAAAATGGATTTTCCACAAAACTTTCTTTTTAATGACTGCTACTCAAAAGTTGATTCCCCACTCTCACAAATTTAATCTAACAAGATTTTCTCATTATTTCAACCTGTTGCTATTTTCTGGGTCATCAGTTGCTAAGTAAAGGAGATCAGTACTTCAGGATAAGCTGAGTTATCACCTCCCATACGCAGTATTTGCACTGACTAATCAATCCCCTTCAAGATTAGGGATGTTTCCAGGGCCAGCACAATTCAGCGGCCTGCCTTTTCTGTCTCTTCCTCAGTCTGATCAGCACAGTGGTATAGACATCTCAAAGTTGCTTCTTCAAAAAGCCACCTGAAATTACCCAGTCTTTCAAATCTCCGTAGAATCCTTAAAGGCTGAAAATCTGAAAACTGACTTGGTTTTACACAAGCTAAAGGGCATTTATTATTATTATTATTATTATTATTATTATTATTATTAAGACAGTACGGTAAGACACAGAACAGCACCACCACGAGGCTCTGTAACCAGAGCCGAGTAAGTTGGACAGGGCAGGCAAAAGAGATGGAGGAAGACGTTAGCAAGTAGATGCACACTTCCTGTGTTGCTCAGTGCTCTGGGTTGCAGGGGCCTTGCGCAAGGCTGACTTACCTTGTTATTGTATTCCAGTCTGTGAAGCCTGTAGGGCAGACCCAGAGATGGTGGGAACCACAGCTGTAAGGGATTTTCCAAAACACAAAGCTGCGTTGACTTAGCTGGGAGTGTCTGGGTCACAGGCAGAAGCTTGTGTGGTGGTTGACACAAATGATGTGGGGGGGGGGGACACTACATTTTCACATAGTGAGGAGCCAGTGGCAACTTACTTACCAGGCCTGATTAGCGTGACCTTCTCTTTAGATTGTGTGTCTGAGCCAGATGTCAAAGGGACCACACAGATCTCCACACAGATCGTCCACATCACCAGCCAGTGATGGCTTAGCTGGTGTGTTGTCTGTGTAGCAGGTTTCATCCTGTGTGGCTGACAGGAATGTGGTGAGGACATCTCAAGAATATTCTAAGTCACAAAGCAGCTGTGACTGGACTGTTGTACCGTCTGTGTAACGGGTTTCAGCCTGTGTAGGGATGTCTTCAAGAGGAGTTATCAGAGGCCAGTGGCCCAGGTGGGTGACAATCTGTGTTCCAGAACTCTTTGGAAGTTGCTGTCAAGAGTTGTTCCAGCTCTTTTGATAGGATAGCCCTCTGCAAATTCCTCTACTTTTTTCCTACAGAGAGAAATCACTTCGCATCTCAGAAGAAAAAGCATGGAGGTGTCCAACCTGTAGTCCTGTTTGTGTCTTATTTTCCCAGCCCAGGAGTCTTGCTTTCCCTGATACTCCTAAAGCCATGAAGGGCAGCCACACCCACCCTCTACTGAGCTAACATACAGCAGTCTTCAAGGACAACTAAAGTTCCACTTTTCTTGGTACCTTCTTGCACTTTATTCTTTGTATATTTCTCTCTCTCTCTCTCTCTCTCTCTCTCTCTCTCTCTCTCTCTCTCTCTGTGTGTGTGTGTGTGTGTGTGTGTGTGTGTGTGTGTGTGTGTGTCTATTTGTGTGTGCATATGAATACTCATGTGTATGGGTATATGTGCAATGTGAGTACATGTGTATGGAGCTTAGCAATCAGCTTCTGGGCTCAATCTTTGGATGGGGTCCATTTGATTTTTTTCAGGGAGAGACAAGGTTTCTGGAACTCACACATCTGGCTGGTCTGACTGGCCTGCAAGCCCCAGGGGTCAGCCTGCCTCTAACTCCCCAGTGCTGGGATTATAAACAGGCTTTTGATACTGTTCAGTTTATATGGGTTTTGAGGCTAGAACTCAAGTTCTCTTGTTTACCAAGCGATCAGTTTACAAACTGAGTAACCTCTCCAACCCCACACTGTATTCTTTACCAAAAAGCTTGACACACTTTGTCTGTCCCCTATTACTTGCTGCCCATAGTTCCATTCAGTGCCTATGGCAATGTGGGTATTTTGTATCCCGGACAGGCTAACTGGTAAGTCCAAGTCCAGAATTACGCCTGCTGTCTCGGGGGTTCTGGTGAATTTGAACTGGAAATGAAGCCTTTAAAACATTTCTGATGATGGTGTCAACTCTGACATTTATAATACAAACTATCAAGCCATAAGCTCCTTTCCCTCACCAGGTAACTTAGAAATGGACAGCTCAGAGCTGCTTAGTCCTCTGCTGACTTAGTCAAATGCTGACCAGCATTTGAAACAGCCCAAAAGACAGCTACACAGCAGCGTGTGGGTGCCTACTGTGCGTATTCCTCCCAACATGGGAGCACTACAGAGCCCTGGATGCTCTCCATAAGCTCACACTACCTATTCCAGACATGACTCAATGGGTACTGCCAGAAAGATCACATATTACAAACAGCTTTAAGTATAACCTCATGTCAGTCAAACTTCCAAATCATGAGTTCAGAAATCCTAAGTCGTGGTGAGGATTTTCACAATGGTCAGGGTTCTCCCTATGGCTATTGCAGAAAATGAGGTTTCTGTCCCTCTTGGACAAGCAAAGCTAAATCTGGTTGATGCCCCCACTTCACCACCTCTATTCTGTTTTGTTTGTTTGTTTAGTGTTTGTTACTGATCTTTGCTCCTCTGATAAACTAGCACATTAAAATCACAGGACCCCGCTACCACCCCAGGGTACAGCCTGAGACATGAAGGCACTTCCCCTGATCCCATGCTGTTATGGCTGACTGTGTATGAGGTGTACCTTGTAACTGCTGCAGGGTTTTCTTCTAAGAGTCTGGAATGAGTAGCTCAGCTCTAGGGAGGGGCTGTGCTCTTTCAACTCTGCCATACAAAAAAGAAATGGAGTTAGGACAGTTCCAATGTCACTTAAGTGAGAAAGAATTGCATCCGGAGTGGCAGCAACATCCCACACACCACCTTAGCCTGATCCTGTCATCCCACTCTGTATCACACTGCAAGAGGCAGTCCCAGCCCTTCTCTCCCACATGGATGCTCAGAATCTCTACAGCTTACATCTCGGTCACTCGCCGATGCCCTGAAGCTTTTAGATGGGCCACAGTGAAAATGAAGACCCACCTTCGAGGCATTTTCCCCCTTAGGGATGATGAAAAAGGCTTATAGTCATGGTCCTTGAACGGTTTTTCAATGAAGAGCCTGAGGAAAGAAACACTAATGATTAGGCTGCACGGAAAATGCCCTCAGTTCCCTGAGATGCTGGTGATGTGGCCCCTGCACGAAAGAGTCTAGAGGGGCCTAGAAATAAGAGGCATGCCCTGAAAAGCCTTGTCCTCCTTCTCCGTTCCTGGAGAGGAAGGCCTCTGCCCTTCTCCAGAACCAAGTACATGACAACAAAAGCCTTATCCAAAACAAAAGGACAGCCAAGTAGACACTGTGGTGTGCGCCTGTCATCCCAGCACTCAGGAAGCTGGGGATGACAGCGAGGAAACAGCCCGTACTCCCAAACCTCAAAAAAAAAAATAAAATAAAGAAAAGAAAAAGAAAAAGAAAGAAAGGAAAGAAAGAAAGAAAGAAAGAAAGAAAGAAAGAAAGAAAGAAAGAAAGAAAGAAAGAAAGTAGGGATAGTGGTCTCTTTTCTCCACTCTTAGATTACAGTATGGATCCTTCTACTTTTTTCAGTACAGGATAATGAAGCACCACAGAGGCGCTTAGGTCATGTCTAGAGACACCGATGGCTGTCAGAGCAAGGGGAGGAGTGATTCTGTCACCTTGTCGGTAGAAACCAGGGATTCTGCTGTCCTCCTACAATACTCAGGTCAGTCCCAGAAACAAGAAATATTCACTATTATAGTCAAAAGCACTGAAAGAAGTATATGATCACAAACTTATTGTGATGCATCAAGACATGACCATGGCTGCCTGTGGTAGAACACCCAAGGAACTGTGTGATAGATGTGTGAATCTTTTGAAGTAAAAAAAAAAAAGACGGATTTGCTATTCTGCCAAATGTGCCCTTTTGTCTTCTCAATTCTATCAAATGTGGTTGTTATCTATTCAAAATACAACAATACAAACAGCCAAAGAATAGGACGGCTCATGGCCATAATCTCGAAAGACTGCCTTTTTAAGTTGCAGAACACTACGCAATGGAGAATGAAAAGAACCTGTGCTGGAGAAGGAGCCATGAAGTAATGCTTGTAAGACCTGGGGTGCATCACTGCAAACTTAAGAATGTGAGCTGGTCGCTAAGACCTGCGCTTGCTCCCTGCTCTGTAGGACAGGGAGGTGATGTGTCCTACTCCATGCACACAGCTCTGCAAAGATCAATAAAATCATGCCTGGGAAACCCCTTCGGAGCCCTCGAGAGCCTTTACAGTCAGATGCAACTCTTTAGAACCTGGTATACTAAAGACGAGACTAGACATGACTGACAAGGCCTTTTTCATCATTCTCTTCCTCAAATCACATTGCTCTTGTCACTGGGGCTCTAGGAACTGTTCCCTGGTGACAGTCCTGGAATCTTCTATTTATACTGCCTACCCCCAAAAAAAAAAAAATGAGGCAGAGCTCAGGGAAAGGCCTTACTGTGATGGGTCACACTCTATGTGTGCAGGTGATCCACAGGTGTCTGGCTGGTTGCACAGATATAGAGGTGACAGCAAGGTTAAAAAGGAAACCCCTTTCCCATGTCATTCAATTTGCTACAAAATGAGTAGAGGTGAGGAATTCAGGCTCTGCTAGATACTACCAATAACTGTGTGGCCAACTGCTTTAGTAGAGAAAGAACAATAAAAACGCTCGTCAACACACAATGCATCCTATTTAGCTACCAACCCTTCTAACATGTAGGCCATGTGGGCACAGGCAGTGACATCACCACCTTCTGTCCTCATGACTTTGAATGGAAGGAGAACCCATGTGAAGGAGCTGCCAGGAAACATGATTAATCCCAATGATATTGTAGAATTCCCTACTTTTAACAACTGTGAAATGAGCAAGGATAAATGAATGTGATGCACAGGAAAGAGAGGCCCTCTTCTACGTGGTCTTCTTTGTAGTAGGTCAATGCTGATGTTATTACCCAGGAGCAACAAGATGGAAAGTCAAGGCTGACACTGGATTGTGTTTCCAAGCTGGGTTGGATCCAGTGCCACTCTTATGCTGGGAGACAGATGTCTCGATGATCAAGTGTGTGCACCAGCTCCTGCTGTGACAGAGAAAACAGATTACATCAAAACCGGGACCTAGTCATTCCAACAGTCCAGCACATGTGCTGTGTGTACACCACAAACCTCTGCCTTATGAAGAAATTAGAGAAAATATCATATGCTTTGGTCCAGATCAAATACATTCTCTCTTCTACCCAATCAAGAAAACCCAAACCATGATTCTAGGACCAGCAGGCTCAAAAATCAACCCTTGTCCACAATTCAATGTTCAAGTAATGCAACGTAACATTAACATTCAAGTCAGCCATTCTCTGTCATTAGGGAGCCTGCCTAGAGTCCTATGAGATTAGGAAGCACTTTATATTCCATTATTTCTGGACACCTACTTCCATTTACCCCAATGCCTGTATTCAGTGAACCTTCAGGAAGATTGTTAATCTGTTTCTCTCTCTCTCTCTCTCTCTCTCTCTCTCTCTCTCTCTCTCTCTCTCTCTCTCTCTCTCTTTGACCTGAAAATAAGTGATAGTTTCTATGATTTTTTTTTCAGATTTGAGCAAAAGTTAGCTAAGGAAATAATTTTGAATAAATTCTCAGCACTCTGCTCACTAAAACACAATTTGATTCAGTTCATACCATCTATCATCTGGCCAAGCCAAGGTATTCACAACTCAAAAGCATCAACACACTTCACTAACTGAGCAGAGTGGAATAACAAAACAACAGTCATCTCAGTCTGGACGGAGGCACTCTGCTTTATACTCACTGCATTCCAAGCTTCAATACTTGTACAACCCTCCTGAAGAGTGTTAACTGGAAGGAAGGTTAGATGCCATCCAGAAGATGGGACTGGGTGGACACAATGTTAAGAGAGCTACCATAGCCCTGCATGCCTGAGAGCTGTGAAAGCAGACCCCCTAGCACAGACTGACGGGCCCCCCTTTCTCTGGGCTCTTAGGGAGATCATCTCAGTGTTTCTTAGAAGTGTTCATTAATAAAGTCATTTAGCCACGGCATGTGATGCTGCATATTCTAGTAGATAGAGTAACATCAGTGCTTATTATATAGACAGATAATATCCTTGGTGAAGAAGGAAGGAGAGGCCTTCAGTGAACAACTGAAGTCTGTCAGGAAGCATTTCAGGTTATCTGACTGGAGAACTCATGGGAGCTTTCAAGGGCTTTCAAATATGGAAGGACGGGACCACAGAGCACTCCGTGACTCATTGAGTACACCTTATGTGGTCCAAGCCTAGTCTTGTGTGTCTCTCAGTTCTCCTTGAATCCTACCTTCCTTGGGCTGGGTTGTAGCAGGTTTGAGGGCTCACAACTCTCTTCTGCTCTCACTTGTCTTTGTGACTCCAAGTTTTTCTCTCTCGGACTTCGTGGCAATTCTTCTGACTATACTTTGCTTCTTTTTGCTCCGTGGACTAAGCAGACATCCCTCTACCTCGATTTTACATACAAGACAAATATTAAGGTGCTTTCTCTTCTCCTTTCTTTTTTTCTTCTTTTCTTTTTTTTTTTTCTTTTTTTTTTTTTTTTCCGAGACAAGACCTTACTCTGTAGCCCAGTCTGGTCTGCAACTCAATACATAGCCCAAGCAAGCATCAAACAAGTGGCTAATCCCCCTGCCTCAGCCTCTCAAGTGCTAGTATCAGAGGTGGGAGCCACTGTACCTAGCTGCTTCCTTTCTTTGTATGCAAGTGAAACTGGTGTGACAGTTACAGTGGTTTAGCAACCCCAGCAAACAGCCAGTATAGAATCTTGGGCCTCGAGCATTCTATGCCATGCTCGGGGGAGTTTAAAAGTGGAAAACTGAAGAAGGAGAATAGTTAGAAAAAGAAGCCATTAGGGGAGCATAGAGGGTATATAGGTTCAGGAAAACAAGATTCCTGAAGCTCTCACAGTTTTTGTTGTTGTTGTTTTCTGAGGTGCTAGAGATTAAACCTGGGCCTGGTGCTCACTAGGCAAGTGTTTGTCTTGTATTTTCAAAACTGATGATGATTCAGTGTTTTCTATAGCATATCCAGAAACTGCTATGAATTCTGTACACTGAAGGGACAATCTGAAATATGTTTTCTCATTTTATTGTTACAGTTCTTACTTATATCACTCATGTCTGTATACCACCATGGTAATTTTAAAGGATTGTATAGATATGTATATACATTTCATATTTAGCTGCCTACCAAAGCAATCACAAAGATAATAATGTTTAGTTTTCTTTTTTGAAAATATTTTAAATAATTTTATCCTTGTTTAATTAGGAGTAAAAAAAAAGTTCAAACATAACCAACTTTGAGGAAACAGTACTATGTCAGGCTATGTGATCAACTCTGGCAACTGCTAATTGTATTTCTTTCCTTTTTAAAATTTAAATTTTATTTATTTAATGTGTGTAGGTATTTTGCCTGCATGTATGCCTGTGTATCACATGCATGAAATGCTCTCAGAGGTCAGAAGTGGGTGTTAGATCCCCTAGAACTGGAGTTACATGTGGACGCTGGGAATTGAACCTGGGTCTTCTGGAAAAGCAGTCAGTTCTTTTAATGGCTGAGCCATCTCTCCAGTCCCTTTTATTTCTTTTCTTAATAATAACAATAATCAATCCTGTTAACTATGTCCCTAAATACTTTTGCCGGAGTGCTGGAGACCAAACCTTGGGCCTGGAACTCATTAGGCAAGTGCTCTACTATGGGACTATATGCCCAGAGGGTCAACAACAAAACATTATTTACATAAAAATCTTATCATCTTGAGTAGTTGTGAGCAGACACCATAAGAGAAATGTCCCGTTTCACAGAAAACCTGGATTGCCTCTATCTGTCATCAAGCCAAATTCTTTCAGGACCTAAGGCAAAGAGATCCAAGAAGGCTGATATGTTACAGGGACAAAATACTGGAGGGACAACTCAAAGAGGAAAGGTGTGTCTGGGCTCAAAGATGGAGAGATTTCAACCAGTGGTTGCTTTGGACCAGTGGTAAGGCACAGCACCATCACTAGCATGGTAAAGAGAGTGGCAATAATAGATAAGAAGGGACACAAGCCTGGTTTCAAAGCCACAGCACCAGACACCCACTTGCTTCAATTAGGCCCCTCTTAGTTTCTGTCTCTACCCCATCACATTATTGCTCTGCGAATACATTAGTCCAACAAGCAGATCGGAGTCCTCATGACCTCAATCCCATCAGAGGCTGTGGCCCCCACCGGCTCATATGTTTGAATGCTTAGTCATCAGGAAGTAGTGCTACTTAGAAGGATTAGGTGGTGTGACCTTTTAGAGAAAGTGTATCACTGGGGGTGAGCTTTGGAGTTTCAGACCATGGAGGAGTGCTGCTTGCTCCTTTTGGCTCTCCCAGCTTGCTTTCCTATATAACCCAGGACCACCTGCCCAGGGGTTGCATGCTCACAGAGTGCTGGCCCCCTATATCAATCATTAATCAAGAAAATGCCCAAAGTCTTGCCTACAGGCCAATCTGATAGAAGCATTTTTCTCAATTGAAGATCCTTTTCCCACTTGGCACTAGCTTGTGTCAAGTTGGGAAAACATTACCCAGTACAGCTTTCATACTTACTATGAAATATGAACTTTTCAGTGATTGTAGATGGAAGATGTGGCAGATATGGCATAAAATATGTGAAAATGTTCAAGGATTTGCTTTCCTTTTAGCTCAGCATAATATTTCAGATAACTTACTTCTGTACTAGCCATTCATAACATGAGGCTTAAAGACATACTCAGAAAGAATCTGAAAGCCAGACCAATCTCCACATTCTCATGGAAATCATGATAACTCAAAGCCTCCACAGGCAAGGGTGAGGTGAGCTTGTTACCTTCCTATTACTATGATAAAGCACCTGAGACAATCCATTTATAAAGAGTGAAGGTTTGTTCTGCTAGCAGAGTTGGGGGTTTCCATTCAGAGTCAGTTGTCCTTGCTGCTTTGGGGACTGTGGTGAGGGTGCACATCAGGGCAAGATCCTCTCTTCATTTCTGGGACAAGTAAGAGAGCAGGAGAGAGTATGGGTGTAGTTCAGTTGGGAGGGTGCTTACTTACCATGTAGGAAACCCTGGGTTCATCTTCAGCACTTTATATAACTGGGCACAGTGTCGGATGACTCAGTCTGTGGGATCTGATATTAAGTCCAGGCAGATGGTACCATAATTGAGCTACACAGCAGCATACCCAGTTGGTACCCTAGGAATTGGAGTGTTGGCTGGTGGATAAGGGCAGGCTGAGGCAGAGTGAAGTACTGGGGGCAGAAGTAGAGAGGACATTGCTGTGAAACAATCTTTTTGTGCACTATGAAGGTGTATTACTCTCATTGACTAATACAGAGCTCACCGACCTATAGCTGGGCAGGAGGAGGTTAGGTGGGAAAGCCAGACTAAGAAGATGCTGGGATGAAGAAGAGAGGAGTCGCCAGCCAGATAGAGAATAAGTGGGACACACAAAATGGGATAGAAGTAAAAGCCACGAGCCTCGGGGCAGTACATAGATTAATAGAAATGGGTCAAATTGTAGGAGCTAGTTAGTAACAAGCCTGAGCTATTGGCCAAGCATTTATAAGTAATCTTAACTCTCGGTGTTGGTTATTTGGGAGCAGACTGTCGGAATAGGAAAACTCCACCTACAAGACATGGCTTCCTTTCCTGAGATACAACTTCACTCTTAGGAGCTCAGATGTCCCTCAACTTACACTGGGGCTATCCCCTAGGAAACCCACCGTGGCTGAAAGCACTGCAAGTAGAAAATGTACTTCCATTACCCTAACATCCCATCTTAACGTAGCCACCCGGCAAGATGTTCAGAACACTTACACCAACCAGCCTGATAGACCTTATAATCTACAGAATCTCCAACATACGTCCTATTTTACAGGAAGTCATTGAGCATCTCCTGGAACTTATTTACACTGTGAATGAAGGGTGCTGGTGTTTAGTGCTGTCTACTGAAGGGTGCTGGTGTTTAGTGCTGTCTACTGAAGGGTGCTGGTGTTTAGTGCTGTCTACTGAAGGGTGCTGGTGTTTAGTGCTGTCTACTGAAGGGTGCTGGTGTTTAGTGCTGTCTACTGAAGGGTGCTGGTGTTTAGTGCTGTCTACTGAAGGGTGCTGGTGTTTAGTGCTGTGTACTGAAGGGTGCTGGTGTTTAGTGCTGTCTACTGAAGGGTGCTGGTGTTTAGTGCTGTGTACTGAAGGGTGCTGGTGTTTAGTGCTGTCTACTGAAGGGTGCTGGTGTTTAGTGCTGTGTACTGAAGGGTGCTGGTGTTTAGTGCTGTCTACTGAAGGGTGCTGGTGTTTAGTGCTGTCTACTGAAGGGTGCTGGTGTTTAGTGCTGTGTACTGAAGGGTGCTGGTGTTTAGTGCTGTCTACTGAAGGGTGCTGGTGTTTAGTGCTGTCTACTGAAGGGTGCTGGTGTTTAGTGCTGTCTACTGAAGGGTGCTGGTGTTTAGTGCTGTCTACTGAAGGGTGCTGGTGTTTAGTGTTGTGCACTGAAGGGTGCTGGCATTTAGTACTGTCTACTGAAGGGTGCTGGTGTTTAGTGTTGTGTACTGAAGGGTGCTGGCATTTAGTACTGTCTACTGAAGGGTGCTGGTGTTTAGTGCTGTGCACTGAAGGGTGCTGGTGTTTAGTGCTGTCTACTGAAGGGTGCTGGTGTTTAGTGTTGTGCACTGAAGGGTGCTGGCATTTAGTACTGTCTACTGAAGGGTGCTGGTGTTTAGTGTTGTGTACTGAAGGGTGCTGGCATTTAGTACTGTCTACTGAAGGGTGCTGGTGTTTAGTGCTGTGCACTGAAGGGTGCTGGTGTTTAGTGCTGTCTACTGAAGGGTGCTGGTGTTTAGTGCTGTCTACTGAAGGGTGCTGGTGTTTAGTGCTGTGTACTGAAGGGTGCTGGTGTTTAGTGCTGTGTACTGAAGGGTGCTGGTGTTTAGTGCTGTGCACTGAAGGGTGCTGGTGTTTAGTGTTGTGCACTGAAGGGTGCTGGTGTTTAGTGCTGTGCACTGAAGGGTGCTGGTGTTTAGTGTTGTGTACTGAAGGGTACTGGTGTTTAGTGCTGTGTACTGAAGGGTGCTGGTGTTTAGTGCTGTATACTGAAGGGTGCTAGCTGTTCAGTATTGTGCGCTGAAGGGAGCTGGCTGATTAGTACCATGCACTGTAGGGTGCTACCTGTTTAACCTCAACAATGGCACAGCTGACTGTATCTCACATCTTTCCTACATTACTATCTTAAAGAAAAGATTTTTAAACCTTCAGTATGATTGCTACTGAACGAATGAATGATCCTTTCCACCATTGTGAAGTTAATGAGTGTGATCATAGGTCTAGCCCTGCTGAGCTCAGGGCCATCTGTACATGGAATGAGGCTAAAGGCCAGCCGCCGAGGGCCTGGAATATGGGGGGGTGGAAGGAACGGGAGAAAATAGGGGTCACAGAAGAGAGGGAGGAGAGCGAAATGGACTGTTTCCGCTTCCCTCCGGCCCTTCCGACTTAAACAAACCATGATGCTCTGCATAGTGATCATTATTATGTCAAGATGATGAATTAAGATGTTCGGTGAAAGATGTAAGCCTGCCAGAGTGAACCCCCACAAACAGGAGGCATAGAAGGGGGTGGCTATACAACGTGCTTGAAGTTTCCCCAAGATGTAGTTATGCTGAGGTGGGTGTAGGGACTGAACTGTGTACCCTCCTCCTAAATTCACAGATGCAAGCCTCAACTCCCAATGTGACTATATTTGGAAACAGAGGTTAAGGAGGCTATTAATTCTTAATGAGGCCATAAAGGCAGGGACTAACTCAATAGGGTGGTGCCCTTATGAGAGAAGGAAGAGGCACTCAGAACCACACGACGACCCTTCAGGAAGGAAGGCAGCTGTCTGCAAGCAGGAAGCCATGTTTTGCCCTTGTGATGGTCAGCCTGGCTGCGGAGTCACTGAGGAAGTATGCATATGGCTACTTAAGTAAGGTTCTTCCGGAGAGGGCTAACTGGATGTGGGTGGTACTGTCTCATGGGCTGGGGATAAAATGAGGATGTGAGCAGAGCAGAAGCATTCTCTCTTTGCTTCCCAACTGTGGATACAATGTGCCCAGCAGCCTCATGCTCCATGGCCATGCCTTCCCCAACATGATGAATGGTGTCCCTAAAACCTGGGAGACAGAATAAACCCTTTCTTCTTTAACCTGCTCTTGCTAAGGATTTCATCATGGCAATGAGAAAAACAGTCACCACCATCTTCGGCGCTCAGTCTCCATGCATCTCCCCACTGTGGTGTTTGGCTACGTGCAAACTAAGAAGTGGGATGTCACTGTTAAGCCTGAAAGACCCCCGAAGAGGTACCTTCGTAGAAGGAGACCCGCACCCAGGAATCAGCGAGACCACGAACTTGGATGCAAAACCGCAAGAGGCTTTATTGGAGATACGGGTACCCGGGCGACTTAGCTTCTGTGAGGCCAAGCGCCCCGAGCCAAGGGAAAGGGGTCTTTATATAGGGAAAAAGGCGCAAGCTAGGAGCAGGGATTCTATTGGATAATTCTAATGAGGCATCGTACAGAGCTATTCCCATTGGTCAATGTAAATGAGGCGCTATACAGGGTTATTCAAATGAGGCGCAGTACAGAGTTATTCAAATGAGGTGAAACACAGAGTCTTTCAAATGAGGCGAAATACAGAATCATTTCTATTGGATGGTTCAAATGAGACACAGAGCCATTCCAGATCAGCATATTCTCAAGGTCTGGTGTCTGGTGTCTGGTACAACAGACTCAATTCCCCCCCTCCGCTTCCTGATGGCTGACCTTGGGGGCGGAGACCTTGGGACAGAGTGTTTCTCATCGGGCAGGGGCTCAGGGGCAGGGCTCCAGGCCGGCTCACTTGGTGTTTGTTCTCGTGCCGGCCCACCTGGTGCTCGTCCTCGGGCCAGGCGTGCGGCGGCGGGGGGGGGGGGGGGGGGGGGGGGGGGGTGGGGGGGGGGGCGGGTGATCGGGGAAGCCGCCGACCGGAGGAGGAGGCAAACTTGAGAAAGAAAGGGCTAAGGGGCAGGGGTCTTTCAAAGCCCAGATCTCAGAGTCCTCCAAAGACCAACAAGGAGCCTGAGTACTATATGTAAAAGCAAAGAGCTTTTATTCAAGCTCCAGCTTGGAGTATCCATCTGTCCGATGCAGCAGTTGAGAGCAGAGAGTGCCCAGCCCAGGTGGGGTAGGGTTTTTGTCATAGTAAGGGTTGTGGGTAAGGGAGCCTGTGCTTAGGCTAAGGGACATCAGGCGATCCTATCTACAATGGTTGGAACATTAGGATTTTTCTTTGGAATATTAGATGCTTTCCCCTTAGTGTTGTGCACTGGGTGGTACCCAGGTGGTCCCAGCCTGTGGTCTCTCCTGGAGTCAGGTGTTGCCCAGGGTAACCTGAAACTTCAGGCCTACTTTCTGGTTGGTCTCCACCAAGCCTTGGTGTTGCAGCAGTGTTTCCAAGAGGCAGGTGTATGTCAAGTTGCCCTGGGCCCTGCATCACCTCAGTGTCACTGTCAGGTACCAGCAGAATCATGTCTGTGGGAGGTTTGAAGGCTTTTGGAAGAGGCAGGTGTGGCGGTGCATGCCTGTAACCTCAGCACATGGAAGGTGGAGGAAGGAAGCTCCAGAATTCAAGGTCATCCTCAGCTACACAGTGAGTTCAAGGTCAACCTCAGCTACAGGAGACCCTCAAAAAAAGAAAAGGAAAGGAAAGAGAGCCTATAAATTATTAGCGTTACTGACTTGCATCGTTGAAGCAGGCAGAAACCCACAAGGGATGCCCCTTCAGCCCCAGTGGAGCAAGAGAAGCCGGTCTTTAGAGCTCGGGTCAGTTACTAGATATTTCCACTAGGTGGCGTGCAGGCTCCACTTGACACTGGAAAGGGCAGTTCTTCCCAGGCACCTAGTTTGTCAGAGCTCAAAAACTGGGGATCTTGCTAGTCAATGCCGCCTCTGACATAGGAGCTCACCCAGAAGTGATCCTCTCCTTTGAAGCTTTGCCTACTGCCTCACAACGTGGGGAAACTGAGGTCAGGGAAAGTTCACAAAAGGTGAACTTGCTTTGGCAAAGGTTGCGGGTTGGATCAGGGCTGAAGGAAAGGAGATGGGTGTCGCATGGAGTGCCCTGCCCCTCGTCACTGTGGGCTAGTGGCTAAGGCCCTGCCGTAGGGAAATGGCCAGCCCCACATGGAAGCTTGTGACTTCAGACAGAGGTCCCTTCCGGGAAATTTATACCACCTGCTCCTTAGCACTCAGTGTCTTCCACAAAGGTCATGAAATCTGGACTTGTGCCCTTAAACAGGACAGAGTGCATGCTGGGAGCTCCAGGGAAAGCTAACCAATGAGGATGGGTAAAGACCTGGGGTCATGGAGTAAGAACCTCAGACAGGCACATATTGTTAAAAACCAACCTGTTCCCTCAATTAGCTCAGGTTTTCAGAAACTTCCAGAGGCATCCTGGTGTGCCTCAGTTCCCCTGAGGCACAGAGGATTTGCCTGCATTACCCTCATAGCAAGTCCAGCGGACAGTTGATGGAGCATCTTGGGGGCTTGAGTACTTGTCAAGATCCTGTGCACTTTGACTTCTTTAAGGTTAAAGGTTGCCTTTTTGAATGCTTTGTTGCCATTAAGATTGAAGCCAGTACATATGGCAGGCTTTTGTTATGTAGATGAGCCTCACTTCAGCCCCACCTCTCTGTTAGATAATGACTGTCGGTGATGTAGTACCCTGGAAGGAACTAATAAGCCCTCATCTGAACCCTTTCTCCCTTGTCATTGGGATCTCTACTTGGGAAATTCAGGTGGTACAAGGTTGTACTCCTAGTGTCCCCCAGGGAGAAAGTAAAAAGGGCTTGCCATCTCAAAGTCCTGTTGGCCCAACCATCTCAATGGCCCCTGGGAGCCTGCTTGATGGCCAGGGGCTCTGGCCAGGCCCAGCTTAACAGCCTTGGGGAGAGGATCAAGACGCCGTCTTTTCCTCATCATACAGAACCACATTTGGGCATGGACATGGGAGGCCTTGGTGTGGGATGTTATAACGAGACGTTACAGGTAATGATATCTTTATTCAAATAATACCGGCCAAGCACAAGCCAGAGTGTGCCCTGAACCTCCCCTGACCACGCCCTGACAGGCGTAGTCAAGCACACCTGTAGCCAGCCCTTAGGAGGCGTGGGTTATGGTGTCTCCCTACAGGATGCCACGTGAAGTGTGACACAGTTCAACAGCTGGACCTGAGGCCCATCTCAGACACTGTTAACAGATAGCTTCCGGGTACCTGGTCTGTGCCCCGGACCCTGAATATCAGAATGAAGAAGAAATGACCTCCGCCCTTGAGGAGATTGCAGACACCAGAAAAGACAAACCAGGAAGTGGTGCTGGGAAGGGGGCCAGAAAAGTTGTGTGAGGGTGAAATCCAGATGCCACCATAGGCTAGCATGAACCTCAGGCCCTTCTTCAGTCTTAGCTCACCCTCCATGGGCTAGCCTGAATCTCAGTCTCTTCAGTCTTAGCTCACCCCCAACATACATTTGTTCACTGGACTGGTTTGCTTTGGGTTTGCAGTTTAAGTGTTGAAAACACGGAGTTTTCTGGTGCCAGGGAAACAACCAGGAATCCACAAGGATGACCCCAGCTAAGACTCCTAGCAACAGTGGAGAGGGTGTCTGAACTGGCCTTCTGGAATCAGAGGCTCACCTCCATCACGGTCCACTGGACTTGCTATGATGGGTAACTGATGGAAGCAGATGCAGAGATCCACAGCCAAGCACTGGACTGAACTCTGGGAGTCCAGTAGAAGAGAGGGAGGAAGGATTAAATAAGCAAGCAGGGGTGGGGTGGGGGATGGGGTAGTCAAGATCATGATGGGGAAACCCACAGAGACAGCTGACCCAAGTTCATGGGAGCTCACAGACTGGACTAGAGAGCCTGCATGGGACCCACCTAGGCCCTCTGCATGTGGGTGACAGTTGTGAAGCTTGGTCTGTCTGTGGAGCCCCTAGCAGTGGGACCAAGATCTGTCCCATGAGCCGGCTTTTTGGAACCTATTCCCAATGGTGGTTTGCCTCCTCAGCCTCGATGCAGCTGCAGGGAGGAGTTTGGTCCTACCTCACCTTGATGCATCATATTCTTTCTGAGGAGTGGATGGGGGAAGTAAAAAAGGAGGTATGGGGAGGGAACAGGAAGAGAGGAGGGAGGGGGGTTGGTATGTAAAATAAATTTTAAAACTTGAACTAAAATAAATAAACAAATAAGGAAATACAGAGTTTCTCGGAAGAGCCTAGTGTCACTGAGTGGAAAATTTTGTCAGAGATGATCTCTTGGAGTCATAACATGGAATTTTACTGTGAAGCTTTTGTACATTTCTTTCATGTCACAAATTTACTAATTGGGAAGAGTCACATTTATTTTGGCCAACCAGTAAAGCATGTGTATAAGCAAACACAGAGAGGCAGGTGTGCACACAGCCTGGTGGACACAAAGAGTCTGGGATGCTACGAGGTCTAGCTTAAAGCAATCCCCTATGGTCTGTATTTCTAAAGGAATGTTCAGAAATACAGGACTGCTGGGTCCACTGAGGTTGGCCAGTGAGAAATGAGGCTAGTGACACCAGGGGTGATTTGAAAGAGAATGACTCCCATAGGCTCATATATTGGATACATCACCAAGGAGTGGAACTGTTTGAGAAGGATTAGAATGTGTGGCTTGTTAGAATGAGGTGTGTCCCTGGGAGGTGGGTGGGACAGGACAGGCCCAGTTTCTCTCTCTCTGCCTGCTGCCTGTGGATCAGAATATAAAGCCCTCAGCTATTGCCCTAGCATCATGCCTGCCACCCTGCTCCCTGTCATAATTATAAACCCTAAACCTCTGAAACTATAAGCAAGCTCCCAATTAAGTGTTTTCCTTTGTAAGAGTTTGCCATGGCCATGGTGTCTCTACACAGCTATAGAACACAGTTAACCCAGTCTAGGAACTCTCTCACAGCCAGGCCGCAAGATTTGTCTCCTGGATGATTGTAGCTGGTGTCAAGTTGACAACCATCACCATTCAGAGTCATGGTGGGAAAAGGAGGCTCACCCTGAATAGGTTTAGAGAGAATCATCATTTGCAAAGCTCTGGGATTCCCAGGGAGCCCCTCACCCCCTGCTCATCAAACTCACAAAGCAGGTAGAGCCTTGGCTCAAGGTCTCTGCAGTTTCTAAGCCTGAATCAGGCCAAACTATCCTGCAACCTCATGAACTATTTATCAGACTAAAACCTGCTTACATCACCTACAATTGTGGCTTGACCCAAACACTTGCCTTTCTCACAAAAATAGAATTGAAATAACACTCTTGGAGTAAGTTCACACTAGAGTGTGAATGGTATATTTGGACACCTTTTCCTTTGTCCAGTGGCTCTGGGGAGCCAACTCCCTGGAGGCCAAAGACCCTGTCCTAGGCAATTATTGCCCTTCTAATATGAGAAAATGTGGATCAAGAGCCTAGCACAAGCTGAGCCATGGTGGCACACACCTGTAATCCCAGCACTCAGGAGGCCGAAGCAGAAGAATTGTGCATTGTAAGTCAACCTGGGATGCATAGCAAGACTCTGTCTCAAGCAAAAACAACAACAGCAACAACAAAAAAGGCACATAGGGAAGTCCTTATGTCTTACTTCCCTACCTTTGACATCATGGAGGTGTGTTGTGGACCCATGATATAACGTTCTGCCTATTGGGTTGAGTGGGGGTAACTATATGGAGAACAGTGGAAAATTCTTTTTATTATCTAGCCACATAATAATGATGAAATAAAAATCATAAAAGAGGCACCAAATGGAAAAATAACATCAAATAGTCTTTTTCAAAAACTTACTGAGAAGCTTGGATTTGTTTCTGTGCCCATGCTGGTTCAAGTAAGTTTGCTTGCTTGAACTGACTAAGGCTTCCAGAGCATTTCTTGTGGGCATCACCCACAGGACTGGCAGGTAGCTGGGTATAATGGTGCACACCTGTAATCCCAGCATTTGGGAGGCTGAGGGAGGGGGATTTTGAGTAACCAATCTATGGTTACATAGTGAAACCTTGTCTTAAGAAGCCAAAACAAACGCAGGGCATGGTGGTGCATGTCTTTAATCCCAGCACTCGGTAGGCAAAGGGTTGGCTACATAGTGAGGTTTCTGTCCCAGAAAGAAGGAAAAGAAAGAGAGTGGGAGGGAGGGGAAAAGGAAGGAAGGAAGGAAGGGAGGGAGGGAGGGAGGGAGGGAGGGAGGAAGGAAGGAAGGAAGGAAGGAAGGAAGGAAGGGAGGATAGAAGGAAGGAAGGAAGGAAGTTAGTTACTAAGGGCTGGAGAGATGACTCCCAGTTAATAGCATATACTGCTCTTGCACCCATGTTAGGGAGTATACAACTGCCTGTAACTCCAGCTCCGGGATATCCAACGCCCGCTTCTGGCCTTTGGTGGCATCACATGAGACATCTATTCACAAAGAGACGCATAAATAAAAATAAAAAGTAAATCTAAAAGTAAGGCAGGGCAAGATAGATTAAAAGAAACATGCTGATATTGGGGACAGAAAAGTGTCCTCCCATCAGGCCAATTGCAGGATAATGAAAAACATCAGAAATGTCTGGGAATTAGTATTTTTTAAAGACTAAGTCTCAGATGGCCCCAACTGGCCTTGAACTTACATTGCAGTTATGGCTGAACTTGAACTGCCTCCATCTCCCAGGTTCTGGAATTACAGGTCTGCACCACCATATCCAGTCTTTGTGGTGCTGAAGATTGAACCTAATGTCTCATACAACCTAGGTGGACATTAAAATGGTAAACCAACTGTCGTAGTTAGCTTCAGCTAACTTGACACAGCACAGAATCATCTTGGGAAGTATCAGATGAGGGGTTGGGCAGTTGGCAATGTCTGTGAGAGTGCACCTTGACTGGTGATTGAGGTGGGAGGGCCCAGCTCACTCGGCAGGTGGGCCTCCACTGTGTGCTGTGTGTGAGCCAGTGAGGGAGCCCACAGGAGCTGCTCTCTGATGTGGGATAATGTTCTTGTTCACTGTAAGGATTTGCCACTCATATTGGTTTAATAAAATGCTGATTGGCCAGTAGCCAGGCAGGAAGTATAGGTGGGGCTCCAGAGTAGGAGAGTTCTGGGAAGAGGAAAGGCAGAGATACAGTCACTAGCCAGACTCAGAAGAAGTAAGATGAGAATGCCTTACTGAGAAAAAGTACCAAGCCATGTGACTAAACATAAATAAGAATTATGTGTTAATTTAAGTTGTAAGAGTTTATTAGTCATGAGACTGAGTAGTAGGCCAAACAGTTTATAATAAATATAAAACTCTGTGTGTTTATTTGGGACTGAATGGCTGCAGGATGAGGCAGGACAGAAACTTGCATCTACAGCTCTCTGAACTCCTGCTCTCTCAGTGATGGGCCAGTACCTGGAATTGCGGGATGAAAGAAATAGCTTCTCCCCCCTGTGCTCACTGTGTTTGGTCATGGTGTTTATAATAACAACAAAAAAGGAAACCGGGACACCAACTAAGCTGAATCCCGAGTCTCTGAATGTGAAATTGTAGGCAGGTGTGAGGGCTGATAGTGACTGTCAGCTGAACAGGATTTAGAGTCACCTGGGAAACAAACCGTTGAGAGTGTCCATCTGTGAGGGCTTTGCTGGGGACTTCTGAGCAGTGTTATTCCATGGATTGGGGTCCAGTACTGAATTAAAAAAAAGGGCAAGCTGAGGCCCAGCATTCACCTCTCTACTTCCTGTGAGCCGCCACCTCGCACTCCCGCTGCCACGCCCTCCCCACCCCACCATGATGGAAGAACTCTTGCACTTCACAATAAACTCCTCTTTCCCTAAGTTGCTTGTGTTGGGTGTTCTGTCACAGCAGCAGGAAAAGTGACCCATGAGAAGATGATGTGACAAAGACCTGGGGGGAGAGGGGTGAGCTCTGGTGTGTAACTGCACAACTTGGATTTATGAATTTATGCTGAAATCTAAGTTACCAATAGTGTTGGAATATTTGAAAGAATGTAGTCACCAAATTTCAAGTTAACTTATAGGCATAGAGACCTTTGGTGTTTAAGACAGAAAATGAGCTTGCTAAAGGAAAGTTTCAAAGGCACTTTGGAATGTTGGAAGAAGTTAACTAAGTTTGCAATGGAAACTGGGTATTAATCAAAAGCTAATTAAAAGTCACTGCTGGCTGCACATTAGCAACAAACACCCCACAAATAAAATGAAGAAAACAATTTAGTATAAGCACCAAAAATAATAAAGTTCTTAGTGATAAATTCCATAGCAAGGCACAGAAAACAAATGCCACTGAGAGAAATGTAAAGAGCCCTGCTGGGCATGGCGGCATATGTCTGAATTCCTAGTATTTGGAAAATGGATATGGAAGAATCAGGAGTTCAAGGCTATCCTTGGCTATGGCATGTCTGAGTCCAGCTTGGCGTACATGAGATGTTGTCTCAAGGGGTGAGGCTGGGGACCCGGGACTGGAGAGGTGGCTCAGTGGGCAAGAGCACCAGAGATGTTTGCCTGTAACTCCAACTTCAAGGGATTTGACACTTCTTTCACTCTCCAAGAACCTTTGAACATACAAGAACATGTGACCTCTCCTTTTCCTAAGTGTCCCCCATGTCCATGCTTAAACACATACTAAGAGTTCTTAATAACCCCAACTCTGATTTTAAAACACCAAGGATTATCTTAGCTATTTTGGGTCCTTTGCATTTCCACATGAATTTGGGGTCAGCCTAAAATATATAATTATATTATGTGTAACCATTGGGAATTTGGTAGAGATTTTGTTATTCTGTATGTAGATCAATTTTGAGAAAATTTTGCCTTTTTAAAAGTATATCCATTAGCCCTTAAACATGGATCTCTTTCTGTCTATATAAGGTTCTTTTGTTTTTTGTTTTGTTTTGTTTTACTAAGATTTTGTTTCGTGTGTGTGTGTGTGTGTGTGTGTGTGTGTGTGTGTGTGTGTTTGCACACTCATGTAAGAGGGCATTAAATCCCCTGGAACTGGAGTCACAGGTGGTTGACATAGGCACTTGGAACCAAATCCCCACCATTGCCCCTCTTTAAGAGCAGCAAGGAAAGAGATGCCAACTACTGGGCCGTCTCTCCAGCCCCAAACGGCTTGCTTTTGCATGCCTCTTGCCCCGTGTAAAGCTTTACTATGTCAGGACCGTTCGTTCCATTTCCCAGTGAAGTACATTGAATGAATCTCTTTTCTCTGCTTTTTGCTATTTCTTGTCTCTGTGGTTGGCATAGTGGGGACAGATGAGCAAGCCTAGTTAGTTGGAACTTCCAGAAGCCCAGGCTATGACCCTAAACTCCATTAATAGTAGTGTCTTCCAGAAGACAATGGTGTGTCCTACCTTATGCTTTCCTTCTGACATGAAGTAACTCCCAAGAGTAAACCAAAGGTGATCTGAGTTCTCTAGGGGCACTCAGGTAAGTCTGACCTGAGTTAGATGTGGACAGCTTGTCCAGACAGTCGTTGGGGTGGGGGAGCTTGTCTTATATCCTCAGGGAGAGGTCAGAAGGTAGCCAGACTTAAGACTACATCACTCTTAGCTGATGTGGTGTACATTCTTAATCGCAGCACTTGAGAAGCAGAAGCAAGTAAACTCTGTGCATTCAAGGACCACCTGGTCTATATAGTGAGTTCCAGGCAAGCCAGGGCTAAGTAGTGAGACACTGTCGCAAGACAAGAAAGAAAGAAAGAAAGAAAGAAAGAAAGAAAGAAAGAAAGAAAGAAAGAAAGAAAGAAAGAAAGGAAGAAAGAGAAAAGAAAAAAGAAAAAGGGGCTGGGGCATAATCTCTTCATACTCTACTAGAATAGATTGTTATTGCTTGTCAACCGCCAGGGAGATCCTGTTGTTTCTAGTAAGAAGAACTGGCATTAGTAGTAACTGGGACCCTTAGCTAATAGAGTTGCAATTGACAATACCAGAAGCAGGGGCTAGGCTTGAGCCTTTCAAGAAGGCAATAGAGTTTGATTGACTTCCTACTCAAAAGCAGACAATATGATATAGTTAGGGAACTCACCCCTGCTTGCTCAAATTCTTCCTCCTAAGCAGACAGACCATAAGACAAGCCTGGGCCATCTATCCACAGGGCCATCTATCTGGAACCATCTATTACACGACCATCTATCTGGCCATCTATCTACAGGGATAGCTTAGTTCCAAGCCAGGTCCACGGCAGAAACAGCTGTTGATCCAACAGAACTGCCTGAGTTAGAGTATGTAACTGAATCCAAAGAGATGGGAGGTTTTCAGTCTTTGACTCTCGGCCTAGGGAAGAGTTTGTTCCCTGAAAATGCTTATGTAAGCCCACAAGAGGTCAGAGGCCTTGGTAATATGTTGAAACTCAGAGTTATTTGAGAATTTTGTCTCGGGTCTGAATTCTTCTAGCCCCAGGTTCATCCCTTAGCTGGTTCTAAGAACATAAAAGCCTGCTGGGATTCTAGAAAGTCCCATACAGGGTTGTGGATAGAGAGGGCTTCCTGAATTGCTCCCCAAGTCCAATGAAGGGAGTAAAAAGATGAAAGTCTGGGCAATAAATAGAAGAGGTCTCAGAATTCCCCCTGCAGAGGTTGCAGGCCATGGGAAGAAGACTTTAAGAGAATTCCCCCAAGTTCCAGAGAGACTGCATCAGAGCCAAGAGGCTAGGATGAAGTTCACACTAGGTCTTTGTCATCTCCAAGAAAGAAAAAGGTGAGCATAAAGAAGCAATTTTCCTTCTAAATTGAAGGACAGTGTTATAATTCAAACTGCCACCAGGAGGCCACAGCTCACCTTTGTTGAGGCAGTACTGAGGACTCAAAGTGTTCTAAAAGGAAACCATATGGCCCATGTGGCTCCTGGGTATCAACACAAAGGGTGCCATGCCACAGATTATCTAACATCCATGTCTACTGCTGTATCATTCACGGTTGCAAGAAAATAGAACAAAGCCTCAATGTCCATCAACAGAAGGATGGATGATGAACTAGGAAGAATTATATTGTCAAGTGACCCTCAAATGGACAAAATCCTATGTTCTCTCTCCCATATGAATCTGAACTTTTAATGTGTGTGGACTACACACGCAGTTAGGAGACAGGGAAGGGGGACAACAGGTGCTGAGAGGGGAAAGAAGGGGTCACATGTGACAAGACAGGAGAAAGGAAGCTACTGAGGTATGAAAGGCATGAGGAATGGGGAAGACGTGGAAGAAGGGGGGAAGAAACAACAGAACAAATTTTATCTGAAATGCAGCAATGAGACTTAACTCTTCGTAAGCTAAAAAGTAAGTTTTTAACTAAAAAATAAAAGCAAATGTTTTTCCTCGGTGTTTGGGACTTCAATAGGTCTAATTCTTGAGATCCATCCTACAGGAATTTCTGCTCTTGAGGAGCTGGGTTTCCCATGTAAGCATGGTTGGTTCCTCAGTGACATATCTGCTCCCAGGGAAACCCCTCTAGAAATGCCTCCTGAGAGTGGGTCTAATGTCCGCCTAACAGATATAGCTATGGAAGTAGAGTTAGGATTATAGTGACATAGTTTTGAGACCCTGAGAATGGGCACTGAGTCCTCCTCCCTTTCATTTTCTTTGCAGTGTGAGGGATTGAACCCAGGGCCCCATGAGTGCTAGGCAAGCACTCTCTCTACCACTAAGCTACATCCCTACACTCCTTTATGAGACGTGGTCTTGCTAAACTTCCCAGGAAGGCCTTGAACCCATGATCCTTCTGTTTAGTCTGCTGAGCATCTGGGATTACAGGCACGAGCCACCAGCTGCCTTGACATCTCCAGCTTGCTGGCTATACCCTGACTGTACCCTCCCTGTGTGGCCCTGCCTGGCAGCTTGCTCTCCTTTGGAACGTAAAGTGACAAAGGGTTCTGCCTCCGGTCTGCCCAATGTCTTTGTCATGTCTACCATCAAAAGATGCTTTAAGCTTTATAAGACAATGGAACTGTGAGTAGGATGGTGTGACTGTGACCACTGACTTGCAGTGTCATCAGAGACTGCTCCTGGCTCCTAACTGGGTCCACATTCCTGTGAAGGGGCCTGAAAAGACTCCAGCTTCCACTACAGCCCGTTCACTATTGGGACCAAGAGTGTGCAAAAATGGGGATACCAGAAGCAAACTTTATTCAGAAAAAGAAAGACCAAAAGAAAATCACCACGGGGCACAAACGCTCCCAGCTGGGACAATTAGGGTGGGTTTGGAGCTTCCCTTTTAATAGTAAGAAGTAAGCATTAGGCACGAACAAAAGAATTTTCACAATTTTGAGGTTAAACTAGAGATGTATTACACTTTGCAATTCCTGCTAACAAGATTTCGGCTGAATTAGTGTTTGTATTATTAGTCTGCTGTTTCTTTCTTGCATCTCTAATGGTGTTTACAGAAACTCTGCACTTCCCTGACACTGCCGTTTTCCCAGAGCAGGGAAAGATGTAAAACATTGCAAAGCTGGAAGTCACATAGGGGTATTTATTTAAAGTTTATGGGCCAGGGGTCTCACACAAACCTTTATTAAAAGTTAACTTTGATCCACGGCAGTTGTCAGTTGTCCAGGCTTATCTAAAAGCTAACCCTTAGCTGCAGAAAGCAGAGCTGTGACCCGTTGTTAAACCTATTGTTAAATCCATTATTAAAAGTTAATCCCTAGCTACTAACAGCATGCTGTGAGCCCTGGTAAGACCAGCGTCATCTTCCACATCATCTTTGTTTTTATGTGTGTGTATATACATGGAATGTAGGTGTGGTATATGTGTGTGAAAGCATGTACCCAAGCATGCACATAGGGGACCCAAAAATTCAATCTCAGGCACACATGCATGAACACACAATAAATAAAAACGTAACAGCATTTTCTCTGGCATGGAGTAGGAGGGACTCATGAGCTCCCACCCCTAAGTGAAGAGCTATGGATGGTTGATGGCTTCAGAGGAAGGGAGAAAGAGTTTTCTTTAAGGGTGTGGCTGGGACCTGGTAGATCAGAATGGTCCCACGCCTCAGAACACCTGAGCAGCACAAATTGGAGTTGATGGGTCATTTTAAAGGACACAGAGTTAACAGGGTAGAGAGGTGGAGATGAATCTGAGGGGAATTGGGTAGAGGAGCTGTGAGTAAACATGATCAAAAATATGTTGTATAAAATTTAAAACATTGATTTTTATTAAAAAAAAACTTTTAAAGATTTACTTCATTTGAAAAAAGAGTTTTCCTATATCCTGTTGTATTGTCTCAGGGATGCCCACTGGCTTCGTCCAGTTTCAGCATGGTGTCCCCAGTCTGGACACAGACTTTCTGTATCTGCTGACTGTCCTATACTGAGTAGATTGGACCCAGGTTCCACGTAAGAAGCAAATGACTGGGTAGGAAATGGGGGATCAGGAGATGAGAAGTCGCTATGTCCCTGGGAACCTGGTAAAGTCAAGATACCTGTTTTTGTTGCTGTTGCTTTTTGTTTGTTTGCTTGTTTTGTTTTTTAAAGTGTCTAGGAGCAGTGGTTATTTGGGAAGGTGTTGTGTTCTGGGGTGTTGATAGAGAAGGAGGGAAGGGGTCTAAGTCACCCCTCTGACACAATAATCAGGTCTTCACTCAGACAAGCTCCCCAGACAGGTTGGGCTGGTCAGTTGAAGGGCTACTGTCACCCTCCTGGGCTGGGTTTGTTTCTTACACACCCCTGAGGAGCAACACCTCTCGGGCAGCCTTCTCCACCATCCAAGTAGGGCGGTGGTAAGGTCCCTCCCTTCCTTTCAAGGATCAGCTACTCTGAGTCACAGGCCAACACCCCAGGGCAGACAAAAACTGTTCCTTCCTCTTAGTCAGACCTACAAAGGGTCCAGGTATGCAATACTTTGTGTCAAAGGTGGCAGGTTTAGGAATCCAACAGAGCCCAGCTGTGGAGTCTGAGCATCCCTGGGCTTCCCCAGAGCCCACCCGTATGCTGGGGAGTCTCTCCCTACATTCCTCCCCTTGTGCCCTCCTGTCAGGGTTCCCTGGCTTTGAGTAAGTACCCTTATTGACACCCTGGTCCAATCCCCTAGCAGAGCACACACAAGTCATGCTCCCTGCAGCAGGCTATCACTTGGCTTGCCTGAGGCTTCATGGTGCTTTGTGATCTTAGGTGTTCCTTATCTCTAGGGTCCTAGGACAATTCAGGAACCTCTATGCTGGTACTGTCTCTGCTTCTCCAGCCCTTCCTTGTTTCTTTTTCTTTTTTCTTTCCCCTTTCCTTCCTTCTGTCTTTCCCCCTTCATCCCTTCTTTCCTTTCCTTAACATAGAGGCTCAGATAGCCCAAGTTGACCTCCAACTCAATATGCCTGAGAATAATACAGGATGACCTTGAACTCCTGATCCTCCAGCCTCTGCTGCCTGAGTGCTAGGATTAAAGGCATATGATATTATACCTAGTTTATACAGTGCTGGGGATTGAACCCAGGCCTTTGTTCATGCTAGCTAAGTGCCCTTCCAACTGAGCTATTGAGCTACATTCAGAGCTGGGGTGCTGGGGTGCTGGGGTGCTGGGGTGCTGGGAATTAAACCCAGGGCTTCATGCATGTTAGCCAAATGCCTGACCAACTGAGTTACATCTCAAGCATCCCCTATCACTCTCCCAGTGTCTTTAGTTCTATTCCAAGTACCTCAGCGGTGACCAGTCATTCCAGAGACCGAGGAAGCATTGACACGACACCACTCCGCTCCCTCAGAGGTGCCCGCTTTGGCCTTGGTAGGGGCTTCCAGACTGACACACATGTATACTCCGATGGAAGGCATGATGGGTATCCTTGCCATCACCACCCCAGTTCCTACAGGCACCTCCCCATCCAGACTGGCTCCCTGGGCTCCCACAGCTTAAATATGGCACTTGAGGATTTTGTTTGAGTCTGTTTGAATGGGCATGTCACTCCGTGGGTGTAAAAGACTGGAGAACTACTGACTTCACCTCTACATGAGTTCCAGAAAACAATCTGCAGAAATAAAAAAGGTTGCTTTGACTTGGAAGAGTCAGGGGATGTTGGTCAAATGCTCTTTTTTTTTTTCTATTTCTCTAGGTAAAGACCTATTTTTGTTCGAAAGAAAACAGGAATGCTAAGAAGAACCCACAGCTGCAGAGTGTCCATTGCCACAATCCATAGCAGGATGCAGAGGTTTCTCCTTTCTTCCCAGTCTTCATGAAGGAGTCAGTCCCTATGTGTCTCCCCACCCCACCCCAAACCCCAGGATGGAGTAGCATTTGGAGGTAGCCTCGGGTACAAGTGTGAGTTTGAGAAAAAACAAACAAACAAACAAACAAAAAAAAAACGAAGCCAAGGTCATTCCAGGTGCACCTGCTAAATTTTAGCATTTATCCAGCAAGTGTCTCACCCACCATAATGTGCTGTGGAACCAAGGTGATTTGAGGGCTGCTGCAAGGGCTCCATCAATGAAAGGGGCCCCAACACCAGCAAGATCAAGCCCATCTGGCCCCAAGCCTGCCTGGTCTGCATTCCTAGGACCCCAGGCCCAGTCCTGGGTGTGAGAACCTTGAAGTTTTGACCAACTTTAGCTGACCAGCAGAGGTATACTCAGGGACCCTGCCTAGGGCAGAGAGATTGGCTCTATCTGAATAAGGCAGAAGTGAAGCCTCCTCACTTGTGGTTGAATAGATGGTGGAGACAGTTTGCTCACGTGTCCTACCTTTCCTCCCATCCCCAATTCTTTCCTGTTCTGCCCTAAAGCCTCCTGCTGCCAACAAGGATTAATGACTGTCTGCCTCCAGATTCTTTAGTCATCACACCCTTGTCCTACAGTCCTTTTCTCCTTCTTCATGGCTCATCGATTTAATAAGGCTGTCACTTTCCCCTGCCAGCATCAGTTTCCTTGAACTCATGGCTTCTCCCTGTTCCATGGAATTCCTGTGGTTGGGTTTATTCTACCTGCTCCCCGACAATCTCACTTCATCTCCTTTTATGAGCTCTGAGCTCTATAATATAAAGAGCAGCACTGTTCCATCCTTGAGAGACGGCAAGGGGCCTATGGCAGTTGGTTCCCATGTGGAGAAGGAAGTCTTTCCTCTACTTGGTAAGCTGTTGCCTACCAGCTGATGGGCGCTTCCTCCCATGAGTGGTCCAAACCTGGATAGGCCATACTAGTGGATGGGACTTCCTGTTCTCTGTACCCCATACTAAATACTACTACACTGTGTGTGTCTGACTGACTGCTGTCTCCCATATCCCATGACAAGCTTAAAAAGGCAAAGGTCTACCTCGCTCCATGGGCTCCCCATTAGGCAACAACAACAGATTTTGTACTGAAGAAGATTGAGGGTGGGGCCCATATTCAGTTTGTTGTCACACCTCAGGGCAGGCTACCCTCAACTCAACCTTATTGTAGAAGGACTGGTCGGTGTGCCACCAGTCTGCTATGATTTGAATGCTTGTCCCTTCCCCCATTTGCATGTTGAAGCTTGACCCCCCAAGGTGATAGTAATAGGAGGTGAGGTCTGGATGACTCGGACACCACCCTTCATGGTTTGCTCTACGGTGACCAGGAAATGCTCTGTGCTGACCCAGCCCAAAGAAGGACATAGGCAGGTATCTGTCAACTTGAGTGTTATGTACCGTTTGAATGCCGTTCTCCAAGGGAGCAGGGACTTTTCTCAACTTGCACACTCTCCACCCTCAACACTGATTCTGAGTCACCCCAACAATGCCAGCCCCTGCTTTGGGAGCCTGGTCATGGTGGAGGACCATATCTCTCTGCTGCTAGAAAAAAACATGGACATAAAAGAGGCTAGACAAAGGAAAAGCAAGAACAAAAACCATGCTGAAGCCGTTTGTCCTTGGAAGTAGCAGAGTATAAAGCACCCCAAGTCCATCAAAGTCCATCAACCTTCTAAGAACCAGCCATCACTTCCAATCTTCAAATTGTGGACTTAGTGCAGCAGCCATAGTAACAGAGCCTTCCAGATGCAAGAAGCCTAGTCACCCAGCATAGTAGCCTGGGCATGTTATCATACGCTCTGAGTCTTGGTAGGGTGATGCCAAGCAAAATAGCTCTGGTTATTATGAGACATCATCTCAACCAAGGCCAAATATCTACTGATCAGAGGCTTTGTAACACCAGCTCCCCTACCCTCTAAAGCCCAGGCAGCTGTGACAGCCATTAAGCCATACACCCAGCAGGGGCCCTCAGCCTTCATGCCATGCAAAGAAACCTTAAACTGTGGGCAACTGTGGATAAATGAAATCCCTTGGGGTAAGGGCCCACCCAAGGTAGCTTTCTACTCTCAGGCCTACAAACATCTTTTCTATCCACAATGGGGATGATGACCTGCCAACTTCCCTGAGCTCCTAGACAGGAAATGAAAGGACCAGAGCCCCATTAGTGGGCTGGGATGCCTCAGGGAACAAGTGCCCAGGGCTATGTCTGAGATGACCACTAAGACTGAATTTGGGAGGCTGGGGGTGGGGTGGTCTTTGGGGAGTATTAATCAGGTCTTAATCAAGTGCCTGAAGCTTTACAGCTCAGTGTCGGTCAGGCTCACAGCTGAATTCCATCATTCGATGTGGACTCAGTCGCCTATCCCTTCTGAGCCTATGACACCATCAGTAAACTGGAATTTGCCTTTCTCAAAACCCCGAAACCAAATTGCACCTGCTATTGTTTGTTGGCAGTTTCTGTTTCACGAATATTTCCCTGAACATTTTCCTCTCCCCAAACCTGTTCCCTCCCAACCTCTACACAAGCAGGAGGTGCCCTCCTCCTGACTCATTCTATATAACAATTCTAACTTCTCAGTTTCTTCTTTGGAGAATGCTGCCCTAAGCCACCATGTAGTTAGATAAAAAGCCCAAACTCTCCTAGATCCTAGGCACTTGTTGTGCTGCTAGGAAGGCTTGAGGGCACTACAGTCAATTATCGACTAGAGCTGATTTTCCACATCTTTCTAGACCCCTAACTAAGGCCCTGGATTTTTGTAAATCTGAACCATCTGGATCATCAACAAGTGGCCCAGTACAGCCTAGAAAATCTCTTCTGAGATGTACCTGTCCACATTGCCGGGGAACTTTCTATTCAAATGGGCCCTGCTAGTGCTACCTTCATGGTTGGGCTCAGACAAAGCTGTGGCCTCCTGTTTCCTTACTTTCAATCACTGGGCTAACTCTTTGGGCAGACTGCACCGGAGAAGGTGACAGGTAGATGTGAGCAGAGACTGGTCTGGAAGCTGAGCATCAGCAAAGGGCTCCCTGTAAGATAAGAGGGTCACCAAGATGGAGGCAAATTTCCTTGACCTTGGCCAAGATGACCTCTACCAAATGCTCCCTCAAGACTCTTTCAGAGACCTCCCCTTTATCCTACTGTGGTGTGGGGTGGGGGCTGGAACTGCTGAACCTCCCCGAGTACACCAAGATTTTTCCCCCAAGTCATTAGCCCAAGTATGAAGGACTTAGCAACAAAGGTTTGAAATAAACCAAACCAAAGGCCGTCAACGCCAGGGTGCAGTCAACAGCATCTTTGTGGGTTTTTATAGTTAGGATGCTCCTCTTAGAAATTGCTACCCAGCTTCGGCTGGATTTGCTAGTGGGTCATCTTAGAGCCAGCTGGCGGTAGCTTTTTGTGGCCAGCTTGCTTGGGCTTGTCTCCATTATAATCTTCTCAGGAGTAAGAGAAACTCTGTCAGGATCCAGTGGGACTAACAAATTGTAAATTGCCCAGGTTGAAGGCGTGGGGGAAAGGCCCTGACAATTTCACAGCCCGTCATGTCTAGAGGTTTTGACCTGGGCAGCTGGGGACTTGGGGAACCTGATGCCTTGGTGAAGGCACTCACTCACAAGTCACCAAAGCTGACGACTGGAGAGGCTCACATTAGAGCAGAGTGTTTGTCCTACTTCAAACCTCTGGTCCCTTCCCATAAGCAGTTGCTCTGATCAGCTGATGGCCATGGAGTCTTGCTTTAGAAAAATACCTCGAGAAATGTATTTCTTGTAGGAAGCGGAAAGGAAAAAGAGCTGTGTGTAGGAGAATGGGAGGGACCACACACATACACCGGGTCGCGGCGTGGGGGGTGGGGGGAGACCCAGCACTGAAGCGGCACCTCGGGATGAAGCTGGGGTGGGGAGGGTTCAAGTTCAGAATCTGAGCTGGAGACTGAGAAAGGCCAATATATAAAGAGGAGGCAAATATTAGTGTGATACAAATAGCAGTTAAGGAGGTACAATACTTGTTTAAAAATAAAGGCAAAAATAAAACGTAAAATTGTGGTATGAGAGGAGGAAATCCCTACAAAGAACTAAGCAGTCAAAAGGGTCATAGGACAAAGAATGGGGAGGACTGCCCCAACCCTGGAATTGCAGGTGTCTCCCCTGGCAATGCCTGTCTCCCATGGATGCAATGCAACTTATCCCATCACCACCACCTGCAGGCAGGCCCCCAGGCTCCTCCCCCTAAGACCTACCTCCTTCCCTCCTGTCAAGCAGCTCCCCCGCCAAGTCTCATAGCTGCCCCTATAACCCATCCTGCAGCTGAGATCAAAACTGGGAACGTGTCCTCCAAAAGCCGGTTTTCACACATTAACGTCCCCAGGGAAGACTGGAGATCCAACAAGGGTTAAAGGGATGGGGTGCCTAAGGATGGAGGTTTCGGATACGTTACTGATGGATAGTGAACACCTTCCTGGAGTGTTTCACAGCGAAGTGTTGCCCCAAAAACTCTCCACCGCTCCCCTCAGGCAGATGGCACCCAAAGGTGCCACAGGTGAGTCCAGATACCCACTCCCCCAGCCCTGCAGATCCTCAAGAGCACTCCGTTGGGTTTCAGGGCGGTGCCCCAGACGGTTCAGCCTTGTCTCTGGGGCAGTGGACCCGGGCGGGGCAGGTGGCCGGAGCTCCGCCCTCCTCTGGAGCAGGCTCTTCAGTTCTTAACCCGCGCGCGAGCGCCCTGCGGCCACTGGGCTCTGCGGAGCGAGCGAGCGGTCAGCGCAGAGCCGGAGGTGCGCGTGTCCCGTCCCAAGGCCGACGCCAAGCTCGCAGGCATGGCCCCGGCAGCGGCTTCGGGTGGCAGCACCCTGCCCAGTGGCTTCTCGGTCTTCGTCACCTTTCCTGACTTGCTCTTCATCTTTGAGTTTGTGAGTGGTTGCGCGCCCTGCGCTGGGAAAGGGACAGGGTGGGTTATGCTGCTCGCTTCCTTGAGGGCTCTTCACCGCTGTCCCCGACCTTACCAGCAGTACGTAGGGGACCAAATCCGGAAAGTCTCCTCATCTCTCGGTAGTTGGTTCCTTTCTAAAATAGCGGATCCATCTCCTAGGCAGGTGCAAAGAAACTTCTTGTAGCTTCTTGTAGCTCTGCTCCTATGGAGCCCAGCTTCCTTACAAGGGTCCCCGCTTTTCCCACTCACATTCCCTCTAAGTAGACAAAGCCAGCCAAAGACCCCTTTATGTGACCGACGGAGACTTGGGACCAAAAGAAGGCAGGCTCTTTTGGCCTTTTGAAGTTTTTTGAAAAGAGTTTGTCTCTGTGGCAAACTTGACCGGGGAGAGAAAAAAATAGTGGTTGGCGTTTGCTCGTTTGCTCGGCTGCAGTCCTTGTGCCTGTGTGAGGGGAGGGAGGAGAGAGGTGAATTCTGTCGCCTCCCTTGGCTGACCTTGAGCTGACTCTGCACCTGGGCTGGGTTCTCTTAGTCTTACACTCTAGAACCGCCCCAGTAGCTTGGAGAAAATTTCCTATTGTGGGCTCCTGGTAAAGTGTTGTGAGATTTCAAGACCTCATTTGGTTTCAAATCCCCAGGGACCTTCAGCGCTTGCTTGGGCAGGAGGGTGTTTGTTTATTCTGTGGTGTGGAAACAACATCTCCTGTGCTCCCACCACACAGAATCCTTTGTGTAGAACATAGGCTTGGAAAAGAAAATGTAGAGGGTGATTTTGACAATGGGATCCTGGCTTCTAACAGCATGGATAGGAAGGGAAGATGTGGACACCAAAGACAGTAGGCTCACTCATACAGGGATGCCACTGAAATTGAGATGAGGGTTGTGTTGAACCCAAACCTGGGTGTTTTTGAAGTGACTTCACACCCCGGGCATAACCAAGGCCAAGGCTATGGAAGTAGAAACTCTGCACATTACCAAGCCAAATTTCACAACTTACAAATCAGAGCACCTAGGCCCAAAGCTGGGTCAGGCTTGCCCAAGGTCATCCAGGTCTTTAGCAAGCCTTCCAACCTCCTTGGGTTCCTTTTGTATTCAGGGTTGCTGAGCAAGTCTTGGAACAATGCCAACTGAATGTAATTGACACAGGCACTTGGTCATATGGGAGAGCACCCCCTGTGTGCTCTGGGGGCACTAGTCTTTATAATCTCTTAGCCTATGTTTGCCCAGTGTTGGGACCTGGGAATAATTAATGGGTGATTCCTCAGGATTTTAAAAAGTAGACCCTACAGAGGTCTGACCAAAAGAGATCATGTCTCAGCCTGAGGGGTGATGGGGCAAGGGGGTTTTTAAACAAAAATATGTTAGTCTAGAGTAACTTCTGTTGACTGAAGAAGAGCATACAAAGAATCATTAGAGAAGATGGTAGTTGGGCTTTATGGGTCTTTGCAAAGATTCTGGCTGTAGCCTCAACACACACACACACACACACACACACACACACACACACACACACACGGGGCTGGGTGGGGAGACTCTGGTGGTGGTGGAGGGTCTGCAACCTCCAAGAGCACACCCCCTCTTTTTAACTACTCAGTATGACAGAAAGACTGGTTCTGAGAATAGGAACAGACCAGCCAGGCAAGACAACCAAACCTACAGAAGACTTGTGGGTGTGGAAAATCTCAGCACTACTTGTTTAGTGAAAATGCACCCTCACTAGTGTGCCCTCCATTCCTCCATGTGGTAGTGGGGATTTCTAGTGCTCTCTCTTGACCAGAACTCATCCTGTTCACTGTTTTAGAAAGTGTGTCTCTTCTATCTCAACCATTGTACTATGTCTGCCCACCCTCCCCCACCTGTCACCTTCTCTAGAAAACTTTGGAGTCTTGCTTGCCATCCTTTAATCTTTCTTCCTCTCTAGGTTAGGGCTGGGTTTACAGGATGCCTTTGGAGAGAAGGAAGAAAACAGACACAGTCCCTCCAGTGTTTCCCAGCATAGGCTGTATGTGAAGCAATGTGTATCTTGCCAGAAAGCTGGAAAATTAAAAGACTGGGAGAGGCACTGACCACGCCACGGGTGTTTTCTTAAACTGTAGAATATTATAAGTCAACACCCAAAGCATGATTATAAAATGGGCAATGGCTCAGACAGACATTTCTCCAAGGCAGAAACACAATTGGGTAATGAACTCATAAGACGATGCTCAGCTGAGTTAGTCACCAAGGAAAGGAAATCAGAACCACATAGAGGTGTCACCTCCCACCCATTAGATTGACTGTTAGTTTAAAAACAGGTCCAGCGGCAAAGACTACAATAAAACTTTGAAATAACGCCCCCTCCCTCCATGGAACATAATAATCCAGAATATGGAAAACCTGTGGCTCTGCATATTGCTGTTAGGAATGTTTTACATACGTTTAGATAATGTGGAGAGTAGTTTGGTGGCTCCTTCAACAGCTACCTTATGGCCCAGCAATTTCACACCCAGGAATACGACCATAGAATCATAGCAGCGACTCAAATAGAGTGTGTACACACAGGCCCAGAGCAGTGCTCTTCAAGGTAACCAACAGGTGAAAACAGCAGAAATATCCACCTGACAGGTGGACCTGGCAAACACAATGTCCTCTTTCCCTACAATGGAATACTGTCTGGACATAGGAAGTACTGATGAACGCTGTCCAAGTGATAAGCCTTGAACAGTCTATGCTCAGTGAAGGCAGGCAGATAGGAAGGATCACATACTGTGTAGGTCCATGTACATAAAGTACCCCAAACCGAAAACCATGGCAACCCAATGCAAACTGGTGATTTGCCAGAGACTAAAGGGAACAGGGATTGGAGAGCAATTCTTGGTGGGTGTAGGGTTTCCTTTTTAGGTGATGAAATGCGTTTTAATTAGATAGAGGCAATGGGCTGGAGGGATAGCTCAGCCATTAAAGGCTAGGCTCACAACCAAAAATATAGATAGGGGCAGTGGTTGTAGGACACCATAAATGTGCATAATGACACTGATCTCATCAGTTTTAGATGTTTGGCTTTGGCTTTGGCTTTTTTTTTTTTTTTTTTTTTTTTTTTTTTTTTTTTTTTTTTTGGTTTCTGTGTAATCTTTGCTGTCCTGGAACTCGATTTGTAGACCAGGCTGGCCTCAAACTCACAGAGATCCAGCTGCTTCTACCTCCCAAGTCCTGGGATTAAAGGTGTGCTCCAACAACGCCTGGCTGCCTGTTGCCATTTTTTAAATCCATTCTTCCAATGTTGGATATTTTTGCTCTTTCCAGTTTGTTACTTTTGGCTGCTGCAGACAACATTGCCAGGAACATCTTTGTAATTCTTGCTGGAAATTTCTCCCTGGATGCATGGAGATTTGGCTGCAGGGTCACAGGGCATGAACATCTCTGTTTCCCATTTGTCACCACTCTGCTGTCCCAAAGGATCATTATGATTGACACATCCCAACCATAGATTTCCCAGGAATCTCATCAGTCTCTTTAAGCTCCATACTAACACCCACTCAGTTGTCTTCCAAGATCCTGCCTCATTAAAAGGACCCCTGTGTTATATACACAAGATTCAGGCTAAACCTGGGCCTTCTCCACTCTCACCAGTAGCATATGAAAGTCTCCATTGTTCCCCCATCCTTGTCACACTTGGTGGCATCAGCCTTTGTGATTTTCTGCTCCTCCTGTGGGTGTAAAATGCCTGATTATTTTTCAGTTCTATAGCTCGAGTGGATGGTGACTCGGGGTTAAGTTTCCCATGCCTGAGCTTTCAATATCATGAGAGATGCAGATGTCCAGGGCCAATGGGCTGGAGCTGCCCTACTCCCCAGAGCTTCTGATCTCTGTGAGATTCTCCAGGGTGGTGAAAAGCAGGCCCAGCTCAGCAAGGGACCGTGTCTTTCTGAGAACACCTAGAGCCACAGGCAGTGGGAAGACAGATGCTACCCCACATAGGCCCAGGGGTGAAATGTTTCCTTCCCTTCAACACCTCAACCCAGGACATTGCTTCTGGTCTCTGTCCCTGCCCAGTAAGGTGCTTTTCCTTTTGTAGCCCGTAATGTTTCCTCCTCTCTCTCCTCCTTCTTTCTTCCTCTCCTTCATCCTCCTGGTCTTCTCCTTCCTCTTCCTTCTCTCCCTTCTAAGCCAGATGCTTCATGACACTCTGGCCACCATTCCTGGGAAAGGAAGTTGCATGAATGCCTTCAATTCTTACACATGTCAAGCCTCACAGAGGCCATTTCTTCCACAAAGTGCTGGGAGAGAACACCACCACTACTGCCCTTACAAAACTGTGACAGACATGCCGGAAATACCATCATCACCCCACCTATCCCCTCCCCAAGAGGTGGGTTGACATCAAGAATGGCTGAAAGTTGATGGACAAACTTCCTGGAGCATGCTAAAAGCCTATTGTGATGGTTCATGCCTATGATCTTATCAGTCAAGAGCCATGAATTTGAGGCTAGCCTGGACTACAGAGTAAGTCTTTTTTTTTTTTTTTTTTTTTGGTTTTTCAAGACAGGGTTTCTCTGTAGCTTTGGAGCCTATCCTGGCACTCGCTCTGGAGAGCAGGCTGCCCTCAAACTCACAGAGATCCGCCTGCCTCTGCCTCCCGAGTGCTGGGATTAAAGGCATGCACCACCAACGCCCGGCTCAGAGTAAGTCTTTTTTAAAAAGGGTACTAGGAGTTCTAAAGGTGACTGTTTATAACTGCTTGTGCATCTCAGAAGTGTAGAGAAGGGAGCAGGGTTGGTCCCTGGTGACAACTGGTATTTGTAGGGTGCATATTTAGGGGTGGAGGCAAAATGAGGGAGCCACCTGGTTTGCAGTATTGACTCCTACACTAAGCTGGACCTGTTAATTATTAAAATGGTGGCTTTTCTGGGTCTCAGAACTAAAAGGAACTTTTTATTGTCTGAAAGTGACTAGACAGGTTGTAGTTTTTCACCTAGTTGAGGACGAGCCAGCCCGACACAGAGCCATGACTGGGTCATGAGACTGTATCAAGAAGACAGCCTGCCAGAGCATAAGGGTTGTAGAATCATAGACACTGAATTTTCAGGTTCAGGTAGAAACTGAGGCTCAGAGAGGGAGCCACTTACCTAGATCGCTGGGTCCACAGGGCCCTGGGGTCATTTCCTACACTGAGGACAGACCCACATTCTCTATACAGCCTTGGAGAACTGTTTTCTTACAAGAGTATTCTGGAGTGTGTAGCTATTCCCACTTGGCAGCTCTGGGAAGGCTTGGATCCCCTCTCTCCCATCAGGGAATGAAGGGACAACTCAGAGTCACTGGGTAGCTGGTGGCCACACCACCACCACTACATAGAAATATACTCTATGGGTTCTTAGTCACTATATTCAAGAATGATAAGCCCTACATAGACAATTGCTTCAGTGGGTGTGGCCATATGTAATCTGGGTCAGCCACCCTTCAAGACCTTTTTAAGAATGGACGGAATAGATATTTGTCAACAGGAGGTGGGGTGGGGTTCCTGGGTGCCCTGAAGTTCTCACAGGTCCATGACATGAACACCCTCTCTTCCAGAAAAAAAATGCCCCTGGTGTCCCTAGGGAGTGGGACTAGCCTTACTTGACTAGCACAGGACAAAGGTTCTGGGCCTCCTCCAGGCTGTGTGGTGGTGTGTCTTGGGCTGTGGGGTCCTCTCTGAGCTGTTTAGAGGGCAGTGTTGCCAAATTCTGCCCCAGCATTCTACTCCCCACCTTGCCTCTAAAGGCTGAATTATGGAGGTGTTCTTGGCTTTGAGAAATTACTTTTCCAGTTTTTCCAGGGCCAGTGGCCTGCTTTGATTGTAACTAAGCCGGCCAGGGTCATCATGCTGCACCATCACAAACAGAGCTACATTACATTTACATTTTGTAAAACTTGCCTTGGAGCAAAGGCACCTTCCCTGCCTAAGAGCCACAGGAGGGGGGAGGAGGAACCACGAAATGAAATGCCCGTTGGGGAGAGAAAGGTCCGCTCTCAGCTAGTTGTCTGTGCTTGTACCTGCTGGACAAGTGGAGAGACCCTGGTGCTGCCTGCTCTTTGCTTTGGCACCAGGATCCATCATTGAGAGAAAGGGCTGGGCTGGGTTGGGCACTGGACCAGGGGCGTTCAGTCCTGAGCTAGACAGAGCCAGAGGCTGACTCTTGATGAATTAAACACTTTCTGGCAGGAGTCTGTGGTTAAGATCTCCCCAGCACAGCCAGTCTCCATCTTCCTCCTGAGTACTCTCATTATCTGTCCCTGGGTCTGTCATGATTTGAGACATGCAATCCTGGAGGAAGGTGTTAGTAGAGTATTCCAGTAGCCATCTCTTATGGGGTCAGTAAATAGGAAGTCGGTGGTAAAGGCACCTTCATTTCTGAAGCAAAGCACCAAGGGGGAGTGTGGCAGATCCCACTCCATGGGTTTAGATTAATCCCAAGGGTGAGGGACAAACACCAGGTCCCTGACAGTCTCTAAACAATAAATCTTGGGTCCTTCTGCATGTTGCTAGGTAGGTCTAGTTCCCCGTTAGCTTCTGGCTGGGCACCAGCACTGGCATTTCCCAGGATCATTAATTCACTTCCTGCCTCACAGCCTCAGGCTCTGTGTGATTACTACCTCACAAGTGGGTAGTTTTCTACTCTTATCTGGGCAAAACAACCCCAGTGTGGATCATAGGACACACCAAGGTCCTTGGGCCTATGGAATGACAGGAAACCCTTCTTATGAGTTGTGACAGATCAATATAGTTGGGCAGAGGAGAGAACCCATGAGAGAACACAGCCAAGAGGAGGGCAGGAAGCAGGACAGGTCCCTGTGAAACTCTTGGCTCAACTTCCAAGGATGCCCCTGAAGGCCAAGGTACAGGTTTCAGAGAGTGGGAGCCTCGGGGAAGGGCCAAAGATGACATCCTCCGCTCGATAGAGAGGATAGGGTGGATCAAGTTTGTGCCACAAAAGAGGGCATGCTGTCCCTGGATGTTGTTCCTTCCTTTGTTATTGGGTCTTAAACACAGACCTTGTTTTTCTTTTCTAGGAAGGAACAGATGTTATTGCCACCCATTGTCTCAGTGGCAGGAGTCGCAGACATGAGTTGCCTCCCAGCCCATCTCCTCTGCCATTCCCTTCCTGTTAAGTGCCTAACCCAGTTGAGAGCCAATGAGGACCTAGGGACTATTCTCCTCTCCCTTGGTACTAATTGACCCACAGCCATGTCCAGAACCAATCCCAGCTACAGGGTTGATTTCATAGTAAATTTAGTAAGAATTCATGGGTAAATGCCAGATTCATGTCTAACAAAAAGAAACTTAGGGAAGAAAGGTGTTTCTTTCAGCTCACAATCCCAGTTACATTTCATCACTGTGGGAAACTCAAAGCAAGAACTTCAAATTAGCTTGTCCAATTATATACACAGTTGAGAACAGAGAGAAAGGAATGCACACATACTCACTTGCTTACCTGCCTGTGATCAGGCTCAAATATGCCCTGCTTAGGGTATGATTTTGCTCATAGTAGGCCAGGTCTTCTCACACAAGTTAACTTAATGAAGACAACCCCCAAAGACATGCTCACAGGCCAACCCAATTTCTCCTTGACACTTTCTTCCCAGATGACTCTAGGTTGTGTCAGGTTGACAAAGCTAACCATCACAGCATCATGAGGCAATTTTAATGTCGTCTGAAGACCACAGTGTGTACTTATACAAACTAAGATAATCATGACATCACTAGATGGCAAAATCTTATAGAACTATTCATGTGCATGTCTGTCATTGACTGCACTGTCATTATGCGTCACAGAATGTATGCACATAATTCTTAAAATATCATGGTATAGTTAAATCCAATAGCTAATAGGTACAATTATTGTTCATTGGCTAATAATTCAATCCCTGCTCTGGGGTCGACTGGTTATTCCATAGAGGATAGCTGTGGAGGGGTCTATCCAATCTTCACCATCTTTCATGTTTCAAGACCTGGCAGGGCAGGACAGGTGGAGCTGTGAAGGACACTGATATGTATCCCGGTCACCGTGTCCTGCCAGCTGCTTTCTGTGGGGTCTTCCCAGTGGCTCTTTTCCCATCACTATTCAACAACCGAGCTAGTAATTGCCTCCAGCCAACTTGATGGGGCAGCTAAGGAAAGGTGGGTGTGGTGGCAGGCAACCCCGTCCTACTTTTGTCCTGGAGACTGGGTGCTGCCCCAGTTGCTCTTGGCGCCACTCAGCCAGCCTTTGCCAGAATGGGTGGGGAGAACTTCTTTGGGGATTCTAAGCATGATAGGAATTGCTGTGTCATCTTCTAGGCATAGGAACCGATTACCAGTGAGAATGGAATTAACCTTTCCCAGGTGCATGACAGTATACAGACTGTTTGGAAGGGTACAGGTACAGAGAAGGACACAAAGAAGTATGCCCTCGCATCCCTAAACTTCTGTCCTGTCCTGCAGAGTATGGTGACTAGGAAGCCAGATTTGGGTATTAGGCCTTCTGAAACCAGCCACCGGGTTCAATTGGAGTCTCCCTCACCTGAAAGCTTGCCCTAATAGCACCCTTTCCTGGTGCTGAGTCCACATTCTGCAGGCCTGTGTTTGTGGCTGGTCTTGAGACTGTGCTCAAAGACTGGGTGCTTGACAAGGCTTTTTGGAAGTAGGATTTGTTCTCAGCAACGCTGGTAGGAAGGAGGTTGTGGCTGCTCCTACCTGGCTAACATTTACAGATCACAAGACGATCTTGACCTTAAGGGCAGGTGAAAGGAGAAACTGACGGTGGCTACCAAGTCCCAGGGCCCCCAGGAAGTGTGCTGGGACTCCATTGGGTGTTTTCGGGTATACACTTGTTTGTGTGCTCTCTGAGTTACTCACCTACTTGATGATGCCTGCCAATACCTTTTGTTTTCTTGTGGTAAAGCAACTCTTTTCTGGTCTAGTGTTTCCATGGATTTTGTCTTTTACAGGTGGCTTGTCCAGTATTTTTTTACAGAAACTCTTTGCTTCTGTTTATCTTGTTGGGCACAGCCAGTGGGTATAGGTGTGGTACAAAATTTTCCATCCACATGAGACCATGCATGTGGAATTCTCCTCCACTGGGCAGTCAGAGGGGAGCTTTCATTCATTCAGGGGCTGGCAGCTGACCCCTGGAGGGAGAGGAAGCTGTGAGTTAAGTAAGCAGGTAGAATGGGACAGAGGACTTCCCTGACAGGATGGTGGAGGGATTGCAGACCAGAAGGGAACTTTCCCCACTCTTCACCCACTCTGTTAATATCAACTGAGGTCCTGAACTCAGCCAAACAGACATGAGGGCCCCTAAGCCCTGCTCTGGAAGGGCTCTTTCACTCACTGTCTAACCTCCTCAGGAGATATAATGGCACAATGAATTTCCCTGGAGGAAATGAACCTGCTGGTGAAGGGGTCAAAAGAAAAGAGCCACTAGTGTAGGTAAACTGAGGCAGGCCTTTCTCCTAACACACCCAGTGCTCACTTAACAGACCCAGAAGTCAGTCTCCCATTAAGCCAGGATTCCCCCAACATGGACTCTTCTGATCCTTGCCCCTAGGGGAGGGGACAGTATACGGTTGCTGTGCAAAGTGCTGGCCTCTGCCTGTCCTGGGAGAAGGTTTCTCTCTGATTACCTCATACTTTCACCAGCTGCCTGAGTCGCATTGGAAGATACAGAATTGTTATCATGGGAGACAGGACTGCGTGTGTGTGTGTGTGTGTGTGTGTGTGTGTGTGTGTGTTCCATGCGAGGGATTCAAGGATTCATATCAGGGCCTTATTCGTGCTAGGCAAGCATGCTGCTGCATCTCCATCCCCTGGTGTGTGTCTTTGAGTAGGCCTGGCTCCCCGGGTGTGCCTGCCACAGTGTTGACATGGTCACTCTTGGTGCCTGTTCAGCACAAGTGAGCAATTGGGAGACTGAAGGAAGGCCACCCTCTGACTCATTAGGATCTGAGTTTCTTCTGACCAAGAAGGTGGAGCTGACATTAACTTGGAGAACTTCCCTGGGATTGCTTCTACTCTCTCAGCCTCAACTCTCAGAACAAGAAAGGGGGTCTTAGGCTTCATCCAAACTTATTTTTCAAAGGCAAAGCCAAGGAACCTTGGGAAGGCTGCAGTGTTTTGTGGTCAAAGGTGTTGCCCTAACCCCTCCCTCCCTCCTTCTCTCCCTCCCTCCTCCCACCCCTCCCTCCCTCTTGTTCCTCTCTCTCTTTCTCTCTCTCTCTCTCTCTCTCTCTCTCTCTCTCTCTCTCTCTCTCTCTCTCCAAATCATTCTCCCAAGACCTGATCCTTTGTGTCCTCTTGACCTGGCGCCATCTCTCTCCTTGACAGTAACTCATCTTTAATTTGCTTCTCTATATAAAAACACATACCTATGCAGGTGTGTGCCTAGGTTTGTGCACTCATGCACACAAACACTCATATTAACACATGCACACAATACATGAATGTATGTGGACATATGTAAGTCACAGAGACACCTCTATACATGCACATACATATATGCACACACAGAACAAGAATGTCCCATGTCCTCTGACTCACAGAATGAATCTTTTAGCCAGCTCATCCCTAGATAGATAAGCCTGCTGGAACACACAGTGATCACACTGTCCAAGTCACCACCATAAGTAAAATCCTGGTGTGTTAGCTAGGGTTACTATTGCTGTGAAGGAACACCATGAAAGGATTCGTTTGGCTTATCTATGTCAAGTCACAGTCCATTGAGGGAGGCCACGGCAGGAACTCAAGCCGGACAAGAACCTGAAGGCAGGAACTGATGCAGAGGCCATGGAGGAGTGCTGATTACTGACTTGCTCCTCTTGGCTTATAGCACTCAAGACAACCAGACCAGGGGAATTCCCATGTACAATGGGCTGTACCCTCCCCCATAAATCACTAATTTAAAAAATCCTTGATAGGCTTGCCTGTCTACAGTCAGATCTCATGGAAGCATTTTCTTAATTGGGGTTCCCTCCTGTCAGGTGACACTTGTGTCAAGTTGACATAAAACTTGCCAGTGCACCCAGTGTTGACATAACTCTTGGCTACTGAAAGAGTGCATGCACATGGCCAACAGAGTTGGGGCTGCCGTTCCTGGTGGCCTCAGGACAGCATTCATGGGTATGGAGCCTGGCAGTCCTCCCAGAAGCTTGGGGTGTGCCAACTGGCTCCTCTCAGCTGATGAGGCTATCTACTTGATTCCTCCCAGGGAATAAAGGGCAGCCTAGTATTTGGTGCGCAGCCTAGGTTCTATGGCCCATTTCCATTCCTTCCCAAGGAGTCAAAACACAAACTCCTGGTCACATTTACCCATAAGGGAGCTGTTGGGAGCCCTGATGCCTGACACAGGAGGGGGGGCTGCATTGCATGTGGGTGGCATAGTCTTTGGTTCCTATTTTGGCATATTCCCCTGGCAGACTTTCTGCTGTGGGGACCCTGTCAGCATGTAGTAACTCCAGGAAAATAACCAGAGAAATTGAATCAATCCTTGGCTTTGACCTTAGTCACCCAATCCCTGCAGTGGACGAATTGGGATGAAGCCCTCTTTCAGCTCCACAATGCTAGAAACTCCAGATGAATCTCAAGAATGTCCTGGAGAATTCCTTTCTCCTTCCACAAGTGAGCTCATTGTTAGAAAGACGGCCTTCACATCTTCATACCAACTACATTTCCTTAGGCAGACATACTTTATACAACTTAAAGTTTGGGGGACATCATGGTATTTTTTAATGCTTATATGATCACTTTTTTCTGACAAGACCTCATGTATCACAGGCCAGCCTAAGACTGCTATGTAACTAAGGATGACCTTACAGTGCTTGGATCATAGGTGTGTACCACCAGGCATAGTCCATGGGGTACTGGGAATGGACCCTGAGACTCCATGCACTCTAGGGAGCTACACTCCCAGTTCTTGAGGTGACCTTTAGTAAAACCAAACTATAATTCCAGCATGAAGCCAGCCTGGCCTATATATCAAGACTATGTCTCAAAACAAGACAAAATAAATTGTAATTTGTTAATTAGTTATCTACAACTCCCATCAAGTTTGCAAGCAGGCAGTTATACACACTGAAATCACAGCCTTTTGAATTTTTATGTGGTCTCAGGTGAGACATCTTTATTCCACGATAGGAGATTTCCACTGATTCCCACTCTTTTTGTAGGTATGGTTATCACCATTTCCTAGACAAAGGAACAGAAAGGCTAAATAACTTACCCAGGGACACCAAGTAGTCCAGGTGGTATGTGACAGAGCTACAATTCAAACTCGGGAACTCTAACCTAAAGTCTATACTTTTGCCCACTCTTGTCTGTTTCCCATAGGTGACTCATAAGACCAAGCAGGAGGCCATGAAGATAGCTCCGACTCTAAAGTTCTTACCACCTAAGCCTAACCACTTCAGTTCAATCTCTAGAACCGAAGAAAACCAACTCTCAAAAGTTGCTCTTTGACCACTGAATGTGCAATCACACACACACACACACACACACACACACACACACACACACACACACACACACACAGAAAAATAAACTAGTGGGGATCTTCTTGGGGTTCAGATAAAAGTTCCCCTAGAGGCTATCTATCTCCTGAGGAGACCATTTTTTCACAAAGATCATTTGGTTGAGTAAACTATGGATATGAACCCTTTTAAAACCTTTGGAAGCATGTTGCTGCATTCCAAACATTATCCCTACAGACCTTCTTGGCACCCAACACCGTGCACTTCCCAGACCAACATTGCCTTCCCAGACACAGCCTTCCACTCACACTCAGTGAGGCTGTATCCTGGTGCTTAGCGGACACCAAGCAATGAGCCGGTCTCATGCTCAAAGCAAGACAGGGATGGAAGCGGGAAGACAGAAAAAGAAAGTTCCCAGTGGTACTTTGCATCAAGAGGCCAGACAGGACCAAGAGCAGAGTTCTCTCATTGGCTCTGATGGAAAGCCTGCAGGACCCTGGAGACAGGACCAACTTCTCTTGTGCTTTGTCAGGAACATTCAGAATATCACCTGAGGTCTTATGTTATGAAAATGTGTTCCCAGTCTTTGGCAAAGAGCCTGGGTCCTCTGTTTCCTGTCTCACAGTTCTGCCTCTCTCCAGTTGATTCTGACCCTGGACCTGGATGTGTGCCACCAGGCATAGTCCATGGGGTACTGGGAATGGACCCTGAGACTCCATGCATGTGTGTGTGTGTGTTTGGTTTCTTTTAAGGTGCCCTAGCTAATTTGATGGCTAGTCAGGGCTGAGGACACTAGAGCATCAATCCAGGTTCTACCCCCACTTTCCAGCGTGGAGTGCTGGGATCCAGAAGAACTGGTCAGTCCATGTAGTTCCCAGGTCAGCAACTTGGAGAGCTTTACTTGAGACTACTGTTGACAGCTACCATCTCTCTGCTATGGTAGGAAAGAGGTGGTAATAGGGAGCCTAGCTTTAACAGGAACAGACCCCAGGGCCACACCTCCACCTGGTTGTATAATGTTTCCTTCTTCCCTCCCTCTCTTCCTTTCTTTTACTAATCACCTATGTGCATCTGAAGACTGAAAACCGGAAGGCACCTAGAGTTTTCATTACAAAGGGAAATGCTTTTGAACCCTCACCTACCCCCTTGCTCTTGACAAATATTTGGCCAGTGGGGTCCTGAAGCCAGGCGGGAGAGGATTGCTCACTGCCCCGGAGTGCCTTATCTCCCGGGTGTGGGTGCCCTGCTCACTCTCTCTGTTTGCCCTCTGTACAGGCTGAAGGTGGAGTGGGGTGCAAACAGGCTTGGGCCCCCATGATTCATGCTGAATATCAGGTCTCTACGGCTCACCCTTCCTCCAGCCCAGCTTCTGCCACCCCCTTTATCCTGGCTTCCCCGCCCTCTGGAGCCCTGAAAACTCTTGCAGCATCCCTTCTTGTGCAATGCTCTCTGTCCTTCCACCAAAGAAGCACACACTGGCCCCATGTCCACCCTAGCCAGCTAAGTCCACCTTTCCTTCTAAGGCACCACTGAAGCCATGCACCAGGGCAGCTACCTCACCTCCTCAGAGCCAGCTCTTAGCCTTCATTAGGCCAGAAAAAAGTAGCCTAAACTATGTCCAGTTCAGATGCAGGGTTTTTCCAAAAAAAATATTTTCATTGTAATTGTTGAGGCAGGATCTCACTTTGTAGTTCAGTCTGGCCTCCCTTCCTGAGTTACAGGTATCCACCACCATGCCTGTATTTCCCAGACACTTTTTAATCTGCAATTGGTCCAATCCATGGATGTGGAAGCCTTTGTGCTCCACGGCTGCTGCAGCCCTCAATGAGGAGCTTCTGCACTGGAACTGACTTGAGCAAAGGGCCACTCTCCAAAGCGGAAAGTCCCTGGTGGAGCCACATTTCATAGGCACTGTCTGGAAAAATACGCTCTCTCTCTCTCCTTGGCTCTGTTCCTCTCACGTTCCCCTCATCCCCCTTGCCTCCTCAGGGGGGCTGTGAGCCTTTTAACACTTCTTCATATTCCCTCTGACCCTGCTCAGCCACCCCCATCCTGGCTCCATCCCGGAACAATATAGCCTTTCGGTCTATTCCCTGCTCCCCACCTGTTGAGCCAGACAGTGAGGGGTACATGTAGGGAAGACCTATTACCAGACAGGGGGCAAACACCAGGGTTTGTAAGATGTCTTCAGAGTCACCCGCCCCCAATCTGAGGTGTGACATCAACAGGAGACTGATGGAAGAATGTCCCTAGGCGTCCAGCGGCGTTTGATAAGTTCACAGATGCATGCCATCATCTCCACAGACAACCCATCCTAGGAGCCAGTAGCTCAGTGGCTTTCTGACGCCTCGTAAGAGTCTGGTGAGGACTATGACCGTATAGCTGTTTTCCAGGGGTCCCCCTGGAAGAGAAGTATTCACCTTGAAATCATTAGGCTAAATATGATCATGAATGGCTAATGCGTATATAGTTTTGAGTTTATGAAAGTGATCTAATGTTGACTTTGGTGATGGTAGCTTGTGTTTGTAAATCTATTCAACACCATTGAAGCGTGGGTTTTCAGTGCGTGAATTATACCATGTGTGAGTTACATCTCATTAGCAATGTGTTTGCTGTTATTGTTGGTTTTCTTTATTTATTATTTTGTTTGGTTTGGTTTTTGAGACAGGGTTTCTCTGTGTAGCTCTAGCTGTCCAGGAGCTCACTTTGTAGACCAGACTGGCCTCTAACTCACAGACATACCCCTGCCTCTGCCTCCCAAGTTCTGGGATTAAATGCATGTACCACCACTGCCCAGCTTATATACAATGTTTTAAAGAGAACTGAACATGATGATACGAATCTGTAATCCCAACACTCAGGCAGTGGAGACAGGAGGATTGACATGAGTTGGAGGCCAGCTGAAGTTACTTAGTCCCAGGCTAGCCTAGTCCACAGTGAGAAACCCTGTCTCAAAAAACTGATCAGAGAGAAAGAGAGGGAGGGAGGGAGGGAGGGAGGGAGGGAGGGAGGGAGAGAGGAGGGAGGGAGAGAAGGAGGGAATAGGGGAAAGAAGGGAGGGAGTAGGGGGAGGGAGGCAAACAGAGAGAACATTCTCACTGTGAAACCTACTGCTGTCTATACCAACCAAAGGGTGGAGGGAACACCTAATTTTCAAAAGTGCCAGTTTTTTAGGTGATTACCCAGAGGCAGGTCCTCCTGAGGTCTGTCAGGGGCTAGAGACTGGACTAAGGTACAGGATGGATTTCATTCACTGGACAATTGTGGACAAGGGTTCTGACCCCAGGAATCAATCTCTCTCCCTCTGTGTGTGTGTGTGTATCTGTCTGTCTGTCTCTGTCTTCTGTGTGTATGTCCAGGAACAGTCTATGGCATACTGATACAAGTACTCACTCACATAGCCTGATTCAGTCAGACATGCACCAGAAACACAGAGCCAGAAATGCTAACATCTAGGAAGACCTTGTCAAACCCTGTGTTATTTCATTCTGACTTGCCTGTTGCCCCACCCTTGACTCCTGACCACAATTCCTGAGTCTGGCCTCATAGGGAAGAACAGAGTTGAAAGAGGTAATATAAGATGCATAAAACAGAACCTGTACTTCTGTAGACCAGGAACTGAAAAACATTTCGAAGTCTACCATTAGTAGGTGACCATGTGCACCAGCTTAACCTATGTATTTGACAATTTGTTTGCCCTAAATGTAATGATATAGCCACAGTAAACATAAACCGCAGTCCACCTTTGCTGGCTGTGCTCTAAGGGAATTCTGCAATGTCTTGATCCACTTAAACGTTTGGCAGGAGTCAGGAGAACTGACTGAAACAGACTGAAAAGGCTTGCTTTCTTCTGTGGCACCCTATGAGACACCCATAAGCATGTCTGTTCCAAAGGATCACACATAGATTCTACAGAATAGTGATCCCACACATATGGGCAACCCAAGCTGCTCCTGTGGCGGTTTTGCTCATAAGTCACTCTAGTTTAGCACAGCCATTTAACTAGCCTGGATGGAGGATGACTGTGTAGAGGATGGCTGGCTGGAAGATGGGACAGATGATTCTCCTGGCAACCCTCAGGGAGCAAGCAGCTTCTGCGATCAAGGCAGACTTCACTGTCATAGCCACCTGATCAGACAAAGTACCTTTTACCTCTAGCCGGACGCCCTTATATTGGGGCTGCGGGTTACAGAGACATGCAGGACTCCATTGCATCATGCAGACAAGTAGCCTGACTTACATTGACCCCAGATGGTTACAAGGTGACCAGGCCTCTCAGATCAAGGACACTTAGGAGAGAAATGTCCCACACTGCTGTTGTCTCTGCTGACAAGATGGATAGACCCGACTGACCTCCTTAAAAGGTATGCGGGTGCTATTCAACCCGAAACACAAGGGAGTGTCACCTGCCCTCAGCCACAGCCACTCAGAAGGAAGTGCCCTTCTCTACCACATTGCTTTCCAGACTTTTGATTGCAGAGCCATCTCCACAGGTCCCAGCCCCTTCCTCATCTGCCTGGGGCAGGGACATGAAGTTTGAGATGAAGAGGCTCAGAGAGAAGTATAGAAAATCCCAGCAAGGCTCAAGTGGCTAGACCATCCAGGGGACTTCTGGAACCTCTTTTGTTCCCCTCTGAGAATGGGAACTCTCCAACTCTGGGGACATTCATGGTGATATCTTTTGAGTATCCCTGAGGTATGCTCCTCTCACATGTGGGTCAGCCATCTGAGAAAACCAGGCTAACCTATGACCTTTCCACTCCAATTTCAATTTAAACAGTCAGAGAAGTTCCTGAACTTGGGCATCTAAGACTTCTGGTCTGGAAGAAAATGTCAATAACATAGTATAGCTAGTATGTTCACCTATGAATAACCTAAAACTTTTTTCTTAGTTGCTACAGCCTTTTTTCTGTTGCTGGGGATTGAACCCAGGGCCTTACAGTGACTAGACAAGTGGCCTCTACCACTCAGCTACATTCCCTGTCCTTGATATTTTGATAAGGGTCTCATGGTGTAGTTTAGGCAGGCTTAAAACTCACTGTGCAGCCTAGGCTGGCCTTGAACTTGCTATTTTCCCACCTCTACTTCTCCAGCACTGGCACTGGAGACCTGTACTGTCACTCCCAGCTGGGGGCTTACTGTTTCATAATATAAAAGAGAATAGACACTCCGAAGAAAGGGTAGCCCTTCCAATGCTAATACAAATAATAAGTTCTTCCAATGACGAGTTCCTTGTTTCACATGCCTCATTTACTCCATTTGACAAATGAATTCACTCCTCATCCATAATTCTGTTACTGGAATTAACTCAGTTAATAATGTTTGTGAGGCGCTTAGGACAATGCCCAGATGTAATACAATGTTTATTAAATAAAAAAATGAAAATTGTACTTAAGAAATGAAACAAAGCCGGCCAGCAAGTCATGGCAAAGGTGAGATTGGAGCTCTAGCCTGCGGCCTTGGAAGACAAAAGAGATCTCTTTGTATCCTTTCTGTGTATCCGCAGCCCCAATGTCCCTGTTCCAATCCTCTCTCTGCGTCCTCCCTGCAGATCTTTGGAGGTCTGGTGTGGATCCTCATCGCCTCCTCCCTGGTGCCAATTGCCCTGATCCAAGGCTGGGTGATGTTTGTGTCTGTGTTCTGTTTCGTTGCCACCACTTCCCTGATGGTCATGTACATAATTGGTACTCATGGCGGTGAGACTTCCTGGATCACACTGGTGAGTGCTGGGCCTGGGAATGTGTGTATGTGGTGGTGGGGGGGATGTGGGGTAGGAGGGTGTTGAACCCTCATCACTGGAAGACTACTTCCTCAACCCTGAATGGGGGTTCCCTGCAAACATTTTCCAGCACAACCCAAAGCTGAGTTGGCAGGGCCTCGGTTCAGACTCTTCCTAGCAGTAAAGGATTCCTGCACAGAGGAGGACAGGTCCATATATTTGCTGCAGATTCTTACAGGGTGCTCTGATTTCTTTTCTGAGATTGCATTTTCATACATAGCCTATCTTCACCTACCCGCCCACATGTACCTGACAGCTGTCAGCTACTCCTACCATCCAGGAGGGCTGTCGGCACCCTGGGGAGCAGAGAGATCTGGTAGCTGGGCCTAAGCTAATGGCTCTTGAGTGACTAGGCCTTGCTTTCTGCTGGGCTCCTTGGCGACTCTCATCTAAGCACATTTTCCAGAAGCGGCGGGTGCCAGAACAGCCTGTGTACTTTCTTTTGTAATGAGTTCTGCTTTGAGGCCCTGGAAACAGGCCTCAAATAAATATAAGGGAACTTGCTTATTATTAATTAAAAGAGGGTTTAGGCCACTTGGCTAGACCTCTACTTCTCCACAGCCTTTCTACTTAAATTTTTGAAATCACTTCAACCACTCAGAACTTTGTTTTAGTTCCTTTTTGCTTTGAAATATACCAGGAGCCAAAACAAACAAATAAGACCAACACAACAAAATGGAAACAATGGAAATGGCCCAGGCTTCTCTCTCCCTAGACTGACCAAAGAGCCTACATGCAAGCCATGACCGTAACCATGTAAAATTGATCTTGGGGTCCAGAACCAATTTCTACCCATTATCCTGTATTTGTTTCTTGTTGCTATTGAAAAAAATACCTCACAGTTTGAGGGTACAGCCATCAAGGACTATGTCTCCATGTCGGGGTTGGAGTGTCTCTTCTCATCTCTGACACAGCCCTTCTCACCCACAGGATGCAGCCTACCACTGTGTGGCTGCCCTGTTTTACCTCAGTGCCTCAGTTCTGGAAGCTCTGGCCACCATCATGATGTACGAAGGCTACACCTACAAGCAGTACCATGAGAACATCTCTGCAGTGGTAAGTTCCCTGCAGCCCTGCACCCTCAGTACACAGAGCATGTGGCTCTCATTGCCTGCTGCAGAGGCCCCAGGTGGAGGGTCACCCAGCCCACGCCTCTCTTTTCACAGTGCATTGCATTTGGAAGGAAGTTAAACCTTCCGCTCACTTGTGAAGCAGTGAAGCCCCTATGAAGGGCAGGGATGGGCCATGACTCCCTTAGTTGTTTTCTGCATAGGCCATGGGCACAGGATCTAGACTGACTGTACATGGGTAGAATTGATCATATATGACCCTCACAATAATCCTGTGGGACCAGCATCATTGTCACACCCGTCTCATAGACGGGGAAGCAGCCTGGACTCTTTACTAAGATTGGCAAGCATCAAAGCCAGGGTCTCAGCCACCCATGCACGCTTTTAATATCAGTTTTAAGCAGTGAGTTTGGCTACTTGGGTCTTGTGACCCTCCATGAGTGTTATCCACAGAGGCATGCAGTCAACACAAGGGACACTGAGGCCAGGATGGGTTTTCTTTTTAATTAACTAGATCCTAATGATAAGGAGTAAGAGATCATATTGTTTCAGAAAGATGTTTTCTTTTGTGTTTGTTTTTATCGAGAAAGATGTTTTTCTGAGTGGTACCCTCTGAGTAGTGTATTGATGCACTTACTCTGAGTCCTCAATATGAAACTTATTTCTAACTATGGGTGGCATAAAAAAAATGAGTTAGAAATAGTGCTTCTCAGGTTTCTAGAAATTGACCTGTGAATCATGAAAATCCCAAAGTGGAATGAGCTAACACTATGCCTGTATCTGTCATTTGCTGGAAAATAGAAAAGAGGCTGAATGCACTCTACAGGGATGTGTTGGACGAAGGGTCTTCAAAGCATCATCCTTACGGGATGCTATCCAACCAAGAGAAGCTGCATGCTCCCCTTAAGCGGCTTTCATGAACCTGGCCCCCTTGAGGTCCCTGTCACTACCTTCTCTAGTTGTCCTCCGTCATGGAATACTTTCTAACGTGGAGTTTCACCGCAGCATAGCCAGGCAGCATCTAGCTTGTGCCTTCTTCCCTGAGACTGGTGATCCATCCTCTCTGCCTCTGGCTATAACTGTTGTTCCACCTGCCTGTCCTGAGGGGCACCTCAGACCACTCCCCTTCTTAACCCAAAAGCCTTCTGAGTTCACAGACATCACAAGCATTTGACAACAATGCCCCTAAAATTCATCAGGACATCAGTAGTGTGATGTAGACTAGATGTGATTGGAGTCAGTCCATGATGGAAAAAATCTACCTGGATTGAATTAAAATTGCTGCCTGCTGAACAGGTTGAAAGCTACCTATTGCATCTCAACTTCCCAACCTCTCTCTCTGACTTCTCATCTGAAGGCATCATTCATCCAGGTTCAGGTAGACGTATGGATGAATTTCCAGAAGATGGATCTTCCTATGATTAAGAAATCGGATACATGGGGCTGGAGAAAGGGCTCAGTAGTACTGCTCTCACGGAGTTCCATTCTCAGAGTGCACACCTAGTGTGTTACAATTGCCTGTAGCCCAAGGTCTGGAGGCTCTAGCACCCTCTCCTGGCTTCCATGGGCACTGCACTCACGTGCGCATACCCACCTACAGAAACACAAGATACTTTATTTATAATAAAATATGTTTCAAAGAGCTAGGATACAGCCTTTGAGGCATATGTCTGTGGTAGAGCATTTGTCTGGAATGTGCAAGGCCTCAGATTCCATCCCCCAACACTACTAGTGTGTGTGTGTGTGTGTGTGTGTGTGTGTGTGTGAGAGAGAGAGAGAGAGAGAGAGAGAGAGAGAGAGAGAGACTTTCTTATTGGCCTTATCACCATCAGCAGTTACTAGCCAACTTCTAGTACCCAGTTCAGTTTTGCCTGCCTGCCTCTTGAAGTGAAATTGTGTGGTAAAGCTCATTCTTTTATGCCTGGCTTCTGTCTCCCATTGTATGTATGTAGGTGTCATCCATGTGGTTGGGTGTACATGCAGACTGCTTATTACATTGCTGTATAGTATTCCATTGTAGGCCTTTCACGACATCTACTCATCCACTCCAAGGCTGATTCTGCCCCCATGTTTTCTTATTGGATGTGGATAGACAAGCACGTGCCTGGCCATTTTGTGCTAGAATCAAAAATGTTCTTTGGCCGGTGTACTGGGCTAGAACTAATAATGTGGCATGGGAACCAGGTTTAAAGTAGAACTATTTCCATTCACAGTACCCTCTGGATTGGTACCAGAGAGGAGGCATCATCCTTTCTCAGGGATTAACACCTGATCTTGGAGTCTCCCTCACACCAGCCAGCCTGCCTCATTTCCCCTCTCTGGTCCTCATTCGGACCTGTTTCAGCTCAGCTTCTTCACTCTGACCTTTGGTGCCAGTGAATGGAGCTTCTTTTCCAGAAAACTATCTGAAGTTATCAGAACCAGAGATTTCTGGAAACATCTAGATCTTACTGTGGTGGGCTCTCATGACAGAAGTTCACAGAGAAGAGTTTCTGAAGGTCAAAATGTGCTTTAGAACATCCTGGGCTCTAAATATCGACCTGTGCCATTTCTTAGTCTCATTTTCAAAGTAAATCTTCACTCGCTGCCCCTCCCAGAACTTCTGAAGTGCTTCTGCTAAGGCTTTTCCTGGGGCCTGAAGTCCCACCTGAGGGGAACAGGTGACTTGAGTAGTTAGGAGTTCCCAGAAATTTGTCACTAGCTAACTGGGGTTACACATCGCCTCTGGCCAATGAGGGTGGAGCGTCCACCCATGCTTGAGTGCCATGGCTGCTGTTTGTGAGCATTTCCAAGACTCACAGAAGCGTGGCCACCCGAAATGTGCCAGAGCTGGAAACTTTTGACCCCTTGCCCAAGGTCACAAAACCAGGTGCAAATATTAGATTAGGGGGTAGACAAGCCCTTAGGGAGGTCAGCCACCCAGAGTACAGGGGCACACACAACCCAAGTGAGCACAAGTCACAGGTGACAGTCCAAAGTGACAGGCTGCATCACCTCAACAACTCCTTGGTACCAATTCCTGTTGATAGAAGCTAGGTTCCTCTCCTCCTCTGCCTCGCTCTCCAATTCCCATGAAGCCTGGTTGAATCACTTGTGCCTGGGAAATGAATCCAGAATTAAGAGGAAGGGTCTGAGAAATGGAAAGATGTCCAGTGGTTAAGAGAACTTGTTGCACAAGTGTGAGCTCCAGAGTTCAGATCTCAGAACCCACATAGCCAGCTGGATATCCTTCAAACGCTGTAAAAACCATGGCACAAGGTGGACCACTAGCACTCAGTAGCAGTCAGCTGGGTTAAAATCTACAATCTCCAGCTCACAGAGAGACCTTGCCTCAAAGGTAAAAGGCAGAGACTCGTATAGAGGAGAACATCTGATGTTCTCCTATGGCCTACTTATGCACCCCCCCCCACACACACACCTTTTTATTTTTTTAGATAAAAGGTGTGAAATCCCAGAACTTGAGAGGCAAAGGCAGGCAGACCTCTGAGTTCAAGGCCAGCCTGATCTACAAAGTGAATTCCAGGACAGCCTGGAATTCAGTTCCAAGAAACACTGTCTTGAAAAACAAAACAAAACAAAAAGATAAAGCATCTGATCAAGTACAGACAGCATGGGGGGAACTTAACCAGAGGCAGCAAACCCAGGCATCCATGATGTCATAGGCCAACTTCTGATGTCACAGCTTGGAAATATTGGCCTTGGTCTTACTGGTGTAGGGAGGGTTGTTTTCAGAGTCACTGACACCTAGCTGTGATGTCTATTGGGACTTTGATGACCCCAGCCAGGTCAGATGACCCTAGTGTGACATGGAGGGTAGTTTGCCCACCAAGACCAAGACAGCAAGGTTAGACTTACCTGGGGGGTCTGGGTACACTCGTGTGCTAGGAAGCAGTGGCAGTCCACATACCCTGAATCTGTCCTCCAGAGCCATATGACAGTCCTCACAGTCCCACTAACAACCTTCCTTCTGGTTCCAGGTGTTTGCCTACGTGGCCACTCTGCTCTACGTGGTCCATGCCGTGTTTTCCTTAATCAGATGGAAGTCTTCATAGGACAGCAGACCAGGAGCTGGAACCCAGATGGCATTAACTGATCAGTCCATCTCCCACATTAACTTCTTAGAGCACAGACGCAATGGTGGAGAAAAGAAAACAAGCCAAAAAGCAAACAAAACAAAAACAAAAGGAAGCCATGTTCTGTTTCCCTTGGGTGTCATGTTTACTTTCTGTCAAGGGTTTAGGGCTTGCTATGTTTAACCTCCAGCTGTGGGAGGAAGGGGCTTTCTTGCCAGGGGCCTTTCTGTCCTTAACAGGGACAGTGGGTGGGAACTGGGAACCTTGATCTGAAGAAATGACGATTTTCCCTTGACCCTTGGAACATGTCTTAAGAACTGCGTCTTGGAATTTTCCACAGGCTCTTTAGAGCATCCATCCCCTGGCATGTTTTAGTCTTTGTACATAGTCTGGGTGTCACAGAGACTGAAATTCACCCAACAGAGATCTCCAGATGTTCATGGTGGAAGATGAGACCCTCTGAAACACTCCATTAAATGTCTTTATATCTCATGCTTCAAGGGTATGGGGCTTGGGGGTTGTTTTTCATTCTCTGGGGTCAGGGGCACTTTCCAGTCAGATTTCTTCCTGAAGAATCCTTTGATTTAACCGAACTCTCAAGGGACAATTCAGATGTGCACGCTGGGCCAATCTTTCCAGGCTCTTTCCAGGCGTGACTCACTGAGGATCCCACCCTCACAACAATGTTCGCCAGGATAGTGGCTCCCTTGCAGGGAGATCCCAGGGGCTCTACCTTTTTCTTTGAAGACACAGTAGTCTGCTCAATTAGAATTTTCTCAATCCCTGAAAAAACTAGCACTGGGCATTTCTTCTCACTCTTTGTAAGGTGATCTAAAATGTTCCATCACGGTGTCTGTGATCTCTTGATGTATTTGGGCACGTCTTCAAATCACTCCTTTGGGGGAGAAAAGGGATCTGACTGCAGAGTGAAGGGATAGACAATGACTATTGGTGGTTGTCATATTCCAGGTTAGGGACATCTGACCGGAAAGGAGGAAATATCATTAGGAAGGACCCAAAGAATCTGAAAAGTCAGGTTCCCCACTAGGAGATATCATCTTGACTCCATGGCTTAAAGATGTGAGTGACAGTATAGAGATGCAGCTCTCCTACCAGTCTCCAGGAGAGCCAAGATTCTAGCCTCAGTCAGAAGGTTTAACTAGCTAACGTTTTGTTCTCCAACAACATAGAAGATGAGTGCTATAATTAAATTGGATTTGGGAATTTTTCTACCTTGGTTCTGAGGATGGAACCCAGGGCCTGTGCATGCTGGGTAAACACTCTACTGCTGAATCCTACCTTCCCCCTCTAATTGGGTCTTAATGGCACATCCAAGAGGACTTTTGTTATGCCAGCATCACTGGTACCCAAATCTGCCATTTGCCCACTTAACACAGCCAAAATTTCATAGTAAAACACAAGTAAAAGAATAGGTTGGGGATTTGTTTTTTAAATTTAAAATATAAACTAAGAGATGATATGAAGTTCATTATAATGTTTAACAAAATCTGAAGCAGTGTTGACTTGGGGAAGTCTTATGTTTTCAACAAAACTGCACCATAACATTATCCTAACAACAGCTCACCATGAATGAGGATGGCATTTTGACATGAGAGAGGGAAGGAGGGAGAAAGGGATGGAATAAGAAAGGAAGAGAGAAGGAGGGAAAGAAGGAATTGTGACTAAAATGAAATTTCCCAAGGATTTCTCAATGTTTCAGATTTTTAATCATTAAAAGAAACTTTCATACAATCTCTCTCTCTCTCTCTCTTTTTGTAGCAAATTGTTGCAACCATAGAAACCTGTATTAAAGGCCCTGAGGATGGTCCTGGTATAACTTTCAAACTTTCTATCCTGAGTCTATACAGAAACTTTGTAGTTTCTTTTTTAAATCTTTTATTTATTCTTTGACAATTTCACACATGTGTATCTTGACCACATCCATTCCCAACTCATCCCTTACACTCCTAACACATGTCCCGACACCCTCATACCCCTGCCCCCGTGGGCACAGAGTCCAGTTCATGCTGCCTGATGGAATGTTGACTGATCTTGTTGGCTAGCTCTTGTTTAGGTCTGCAGTGAGTTCGTGAGTGCAAAAGCTGTGTCACATCCAGAAAACAGCATGTCCCAGCACTCCTGCCCATCCTCTACCTCTTAGAGCTTTCTTGTCACCTCTTCTGTTCCCTGAGCCTCAGGGGGGAGGGTGGTGTTGACAGAGATGTCCCATTTAGGGCTAAGCACTCAACAGTCACTTCTTCTCGGCACTTTGACCAGTTGAGAGTTCCCACATTATCATGATGCCTACTTCTGAGCTTTACAATTTTCGTTTCCCGTTTGTTTCATAGTAACTCCATGTTGGAACTGAAAGTAATGGGGTGATCATGTTTTCACCTCCCCCAGATCCACTCCTCCAACACTTGCTCTAACCTACTCTTTGCCTATTCCTCACTCCTTCCAGGGCCCAGGGTTTGTAGGTACAAGGGTCTGCTGATAGCAAGCCATACCTACTAAGGTCTTCCCTTCTGGGAATCCACCATACCTAAGAGGAATAGCATGAAGAAGCTGCTGGGAAGAGCCAAACAGAAGTTAGCTGTACCAAACAGATGGCAGTCAAGCGCCTGTGTGTGTCTCCATTCTCTTCTTAAGATGGAGGCTATCTGGCCCACAAAGATTCTCTGTTACATGGCACACAACACATTTATATTGGAGTCTTGGATAAGAGGAAACCTCTTCTGGGACAATACCTTGGTGTTATCTTAACCAAGGGCAAAAGAACAGTCTTGGTTGGCCTTAGGTGAGGTACTTCTGATACCCCAGTTCTCACCTATATAGCCATCTTGCTAGTTATCTTTGGAACGCTTGCCTGAGACCAGGCACCCCTGAAAGTACCTTCCATATGTAAATATGGTCTCCTGCAACCCTCAGCCTACAGTCAATGGCCTCTATCTTATTCCATTAGGTGAAGACCCCCAAGACTCACACAGTGTGGCACAAGGATCTGTACCAGCCCCTCTGGCCCTGGGTCCTGAGCTTGACTCCTCTCCTAGGTCACAAAGACCTGTCCTTACGCAGGGAAGTGACAGTGAAACCTTCTCATGGACATGGTGACAGTGAGCAGAGGCCTGTAGTAGGGGATAAAGGTGGGCATTGGGGACAATGCCAGACCACTAGTAGGCCCGAAGCAAGGGACATGGATGGACATATGTCATGGACTCAGCCATCTCAAGAAAAGATGGTTACTCTGAGCTGCTACACCACCCCAGTGACAGTTTGGGTGTCTCCTTGGTCCACTTTGCAGCCCTCAGAGCCCAAAGCTGGCCTGTCCAGTAGACACTGTGCAAAGGAGATGAAGAACTGGGTATTCTAAATCAAAAAAGAAGAAATCACAGGGCTGTGGGTGTAACTCAGCTGGTAGAGTGCTTGCCTAGCATGATTGAAGCCCCGATTTCTCCTCCTTTATCAGCACCACGTAAGCTATGTGGTGGCACACTCCTGTAAGCCTAGAACTCAGAGACAGAGGCAGGGACATTAGAAGACCATAGTCATCCTTGGCTGGACAGCAAGTTTAAGCCCAGTCTGGGATACTTGAAGCCCTGTCTCTAAAGGGAAAATAATAATATCATGAGGAAGATGGGTTTGTGGGTAAAAGTTTTTGCTAAGACAGCCTGACAGTGTGAGTTCCTTTCCTGAGACACATGTAAGGAAAGCCAGAAGCAGTGGCCTTCATCTGTAATCTCAGCACACCTCTGGGAGGAAGAGGAGATGGGGGAGACAGAAGCAGAGGCCAGCAAGACTGGAATTCACAGTGCAGCAGCAGAAATGGCAAGAAACTCTGCCTCAGCAAGGTGGAAGACAAGATGCATCTCCCAATGTGTGTGCCTGCGTGCGCGTGTGCACACACACACACACACACACACACACACACACACACACACACACACACAGTAAAATTTAAAAATATTCCATCATCACAAAGAACAAAGAAAATCTCCTCCATGGTCCTAAGGAAAGATTAAGAGGCAGCCAGCCTGCAGAAAATACCAAGCCAGAGTCCCTGCTGGGATCTCCACCAAGTGTGGGCCTAGCTGAAAGAGTGGCCACTCCTCTTGACCTCATGTGAGGGGCCGTGGAACAGCTGGGCTGAGGGCTCACTGATCAGGCCCCCTGCTCACTTGGACTCCTATGAGCTCACAGGAACATTCAGTGTTTGGCAAACGCCAAAAGGACCCATAAATATGACTGCATGAGTGAGCAGGGTCCGGCTCTGGGCAGCTCCAGCCAACTTATCTTCATGCAGCCTGTTTCCAGCATCTCAGAAAGTGACAGAGAGTGGTCCCTGTGGTGGCCACATACAAACCTGCATGGGCTTCTGGGATACACAGTTGGGCATTTGGGGCAGCTGTGTGGAATCCTCGGGCATGACTTGGGCCTGACAGTGAGGTTTTAAGGTAATGTGATCCCTCCTTTCTTGCCTTCTGCTGCCCCAGAGACAAGTCTATAGGCCGGTGACTAGGAATGGCCAATATGGGAGAGGATGGGCACTGAGGCCAGCCCACAGCAAAAGGCAGCATCCATCCAGAGCATTGGTGCTCTCTCCTGTGACTTCTCTGCCTTTGTTTCTCTTTCTGGTGATCTTCCCCCATGAAGGGCAGGGTGTGTGGGAGGGGCTTCATCACATACAGCCCTTTCCCCTGGAGGCCAATCTCTGACATCTCATTCTGCACACAGTAGGTCCAATCAGACCAGCCTGTCAGAGACCACTTCATAGCCTTGCAAAGGCATCTGTGTGGGCACCCTCAGAAATCAGCCTGTCTTTGTATAGCAGCCCCCATAGAGGATTGAAGTTTTCCCTGCACGGGCCTTAAAGAGACAGCAAAGGGTTCGCACTGCCAGCCGTGGGCTGGAGCAAGCATGCCTTTAGGGCTACACAAGGGCCTTTTGTTCCCAGAATCAATTGGGGCCACTATAGGATTACAATGGAGGCCTTTCAAAGAGACAAAGCGCCTCTGGCCTGGCTAAGTGTCCCTGCACACGTGGGCATCTGCCCAGAACATTTAAAATAACACAATTTGAAAAAACAGATTTAAAATGTACAATCTAGTGGCCTTTGTTCTGTGTCTACCATGTGCAATGGCCTTTGTTCCATGTCAACCACATGCAGGGATGGTGGATAAGAGATGGGGTGCTGGAGGTGACACCAGAGCTCCCAGCTGGGACCTCTCTCCTTTGTCTTAGGAAGCTGGGAACATGCTCAGTGCCAGGCTCACTGGAGGACCCCAGAGAAGTCTGATTTGCACACAGATGCCAAATGGGAAGAACTGCCCATGCTTGGGAGATGCCAAGGATGCTGGGAGTCTTTCTCTTCTTCATTTGATCTTAATTGCACAGGGTGGCCTGTGTCCTTTCCATTACTGTAACAAAATACCCAAGGCAGTCAGCTGTGTAAGCTAAAAGGTTTGTCTTGGCTCACCACGTCCAAGGTTTCAATGCAAGATGGTCTTTTGGCCCTGCTGTTTGGGTCTATGGTGGCACAACCCACGATGGGCAGAGCACATGGCAAAATTGCTTTTCCATGGCACAGCATCAATGCCTTCTTTCCAGTTGGCTCTGCCTCCAGAAGCCTCCACTACCTCCCCAAACACAAGAGGCTGGTGACCAAACCTTCAACATATGGTTTTTAAGAGACAGTCAAGATCCGCATCACTAATCTGATATATAGATAGATAAAATGATTTGTCCGTGGTCACACCATAAAAAGGCTTTCTGAGCCAGCCGTCTGTCATGCCTTACGTCTCATCACAAGAGAGTTCCCATCTTTCTGGAAGCTGAGGCTCTAGATATGTCACACTTATGACAGATTTCACCAATACCAAAGGTTCTAGGTGGCACGTGAGGAATGTCAAGTAAACAGGAACCCAGCCAGTCTCAGATGAGGGAGACAGGATTTCTCTCTTGGCTGTGGAGAACAGAAGTCTCAAGAGGTTCTGGGACTCTGAATTCTCTGAATTCTCTCAGAGAAAGGTAAAGCTTGGCTCTACTGAGAAGCAGATCTTGTAGGCTTCCCACTGGGCCAGAGTAGGGATGCCAGGCAAGAGGTTGAGTAGATGTTGTAAAGTAGGAGCTAGCAGAAGGGTGTGGCCAAGGGCATGAGTCCCTGAGTTGGCCCAAGAGTTTGGCCTCCCTCTCAGCTTAGTTCCCTGTCTGCAGGGTTAGGATGTTAATTCTGCCCCATAGGGTGTCAGGAGGATTTAAAAGTTTGATTCAGGTAAGACCTGAGACCAAGGAAAGCTCCGTACATACTTGATGGAAAACATAAATGGAAAGGTCTAGAACATTGTTGAAGTTTCTAGCTGGACATATGACAGTTATTTGCCTTTGTTGGTCATGTTCTTGATATACTGACATAAATTTGGATTATGACTATTGCCTCCTGCCCCAGAAAACAGCATCATTTACTATAGCTTTACCTCAAAAAAAAAAAAAAAAACCAACCCCGTCCTCTGGAAAAAAGGCTGCTCCTACTGGCCACCTAGGAAACTGTGCCAGGAAAGCCTCAGGAGATCAAGGTCACTGGGACAGACCCAGGCCTCCCTCAGTCCCCACAGGACAGACCAGGCCTGAGAAACCGGACTCACCAGGGAGCAGCATTGCTAAGAGTCAAAGAACCTGGAGATGGAGACCCCCAAGGCTCTCTCCTCACCCCTCTTCTCCTTACCAGGCCCTGGTCCTCAGGCCACCCTGCCCTCCTCTCTGAAGGTGCCTCACAGCAGCTTCTACACTGAAGTGAAGAGAGCAACATCAGCAGTTTAGAACAGCTGTCAGCACACTGCAAGACCCACAGAGCAAGGTGAGGAAAGCCCTGGAGGCTCACTAGAGGTGACTTCAGTGTCTACTAGCAACAGAGAATCCAGCCTCTGTAGCCTTAAATTTCTGGGAGTGCTAATTAGTGAAAATCTTGGTTTTTTTTTCCTTTTCTTTCTTTTAGTGTTTGGTTATTTTTTACAATCTCACTCTGAAGCCCAGGCTGGCCTCCAACTCTTAGCCATCCTCCCACCTCAGCCTGGCTGTATGAATTACCTTCCCTGTTCTGTTGACAGTCTTGGGTATCACACATAAGACATCCATCCACAGTGGCTGGGGTGAGAGACACACTCCAGGTACACTGAGCCATGAGTGATGATGGTGTTGATGATGGGCCAGCTTATGCCTTGCCAAGCTCATATGCCCTCCCTCCAAGGCACTGTCCTAACACCTGTTCTGTTCCTGGGTGTCTGGGATTCCCACCCTCTCATTCTCTATTTAATACTGCAAGTCACCATGCCCTAGATCATGTCCCCTGACCCTACCATCTCCATGCAGGTGACTTATTGGATGTTTGTTACTTATTGGGTGTCTGGAAGGACTGAGGGATCTACCAGGTCCAAGGACTGGTTGTGGCAGACATAGGAGGAAGTGAGTTGACTTGAGGGTCATTCCTGTGACTCACTCCTAGGCATAACTAGCCTGTGGGGAGGGTACAGGTGGATGGGCAGCATATTTTCACATCTAAAATTAGGGTTGGGGCCTCTAGTCTCGGCCAGTGCCCCACCTGGGACAAATAATGTCAGGAATGCACCCTGAGACAGCATGCTCAGCCATGCTAGCCGTGGCCTGATGCTGTGATATGACCTGCCCTGCCACTTACCAACTTCTCTGAGCTGAGCAGAATGTTCTGGGCCCCAGAGCTTACAGACTAAGTGTACCAGCTCTCAGTGGGTGAGGGGGGTTGTCTCCCGCAGGGTACTCTCCCATACTCTGACCCAACTTTTTCTCTAACAAAAGGCAAAGGGTCCTGGCCTCTCTCGACTACAAGGTGTGGGGAGAGGGAATCTGGATAGACAGCGAAAGCTGGCCATTGGTCAGTTCAGATCCTTCCTGCCCTTAGCTGCATATGGTCTTCCCATGTGTTAATGGGGAGGTTTCCACAGCATTATCCGTAAGGTGGGGGTTAAGAGTGTTGTCACCACACCACATCTGAGAGAGGACTGATCTCCCAAATATACAAAGAAACAATCCAATAAAAATGGGGTACAGGACTCAGAACAGAGGAATCTCAAATGTCTGAAAGACACTTAAGGAAAAGCTCAACATCCTTAGTCATCACGGAAATTCAAATTAAAACAACTCTAAGATTCCATCTTACACCTGTCAGAATGACCAAGATCAAACACTCTGATGACAGCTTATATAGGAGAAGATGTGGAGAAAGGGGAACACTCCTCCATTGCTGGTGGGAATGCAAACTTGTACAGCCGCTTTGGAAATCAGTATGAGGGTTTCTCAGAAAATTGGTAATCAGTCTACCTCAAGACCCAACAACACCACTGTTGGGAATATACCCAAAGAATGCACATTCACACCACAAGGACACTTGCTCAGCTATGGTCATAGCAGCACTATTTGTAATAGCCAGAATCTGGAATCAACCTAGATGCCCCTCATTCAAAGAATGGATAAAGAAAATGTGGCACATTTACACAATGGGGTACTTCTCAGTGGTTAAAACAAAAAACAAAACAAAAAAACAAATGACATCTTGAAATTTGCAGGTAAATGGACAGAACTAGAAAACACCATTCTGAGTGAGATAACCCAGACCCAGAAAGATAAATATAATATGTACTCACTCATAAGTGGATTTAGATATAAAGCAAAGGATAATCAGCCTACAGGCCACAACCCCAGAGAACCTAGGTAACAAAGAGGACCCTAAGAGAGACATGCATGGTTCCACCTAGGAAGGGGAAAAAAATAAGATCTCCTGAGTAAATTGGGAGTGTGGGAGTGGGGGTGGTGGAAAGGGAGAGAGAGGAGGGAGGGAAGTGGAGAAAAATGTATAGCTCAATAATGTTTAAAATGGAAAAAAAAACAAACCCAGTGTTGTCACCACCTGGTGATGGTCCTACTATGTATACTGCTTGTCTTCAGTGTTCAGATGAAGAGACAGATTCATTGGGCCCCAATCTCACCTAACAAACACCCCTGCCAAGGGCCAGAGATTTTTCCTTGAATAATTCACACAGACATAAGAGACACACGGACTAAAGGATATTCAGTGTCTCTACTCCTCACTTTGGTCCCCAGGCCAGGCTGGATCCAGGGCTTAGCTGCTCTGGTTCTCTTGATGGTTCAAAGGCTCTACTGCCCCCAAGGACTCTTGCATTTTAGCTGGAGACCCTTGAAACTTTGCAAGAAAGTCTCTCATCATGCTGCATGAGATGGTAGAGTGGGCATTTGGAGATTCCCATAGTTCATATTTTTCTTTTTTTATTTTATGTGTATGGGTGTTTTGCCTGCATGCATGTGCATGTACCAAATGTGTGCCTGGTGCCTGCAGAAGTCAGAAGAGGGTATTGGCTCCCCTTGAGACTACAGTTGCAGACCATTGCAAGCCACCATCTGGGTGCTTGGATCAAATCCAGTAGAAGAGCCAGTGCTGCTAACCATTGCACCACCTCTCCGACCCTTGTTCATGCCTCTCCTTTGCAATCTCCACTATCCCATTGTATACATATGTCTTAAATGATCTGTTTATCTCTCGATGGACAGGAGGTAGTTCACTTTGACCACTCCAAAGAAAGCTGCTAACAACAGTCAGGCAAAAAATCTCTTGTCTGAAGGAGGGTATTTTCTTTCTTCTTGGATAAGTGCTTAACCGTTGAATGGCTGGGTCATATGCTAGTGAATATTTAGATCCATAGGAAACCATGAAAATGGTTCCCGCCAGAAATGTATGAACTTTCCAGTCCCTCTACATCCTCATCAACACTTTCTGTTGTCAGTATTTTCTAGTGTTATCCTCTCTCCTATGTGTATAGTGGTATCCTATCGAGATTTTAATGTGTATTTCTCCATGACTGATAACATAGGATGATTTTTCATTGCTACTATTGACCTTTTGTGTATGTAAATGTATGTGCATATGTGTGTGTCCATGTATGTGAAGATAAGATGTATATGTATTTTTGGTGTGAATGTGTGTTCATATGTGCTCATTCGTGTGGAAACCAGGAAACAATCCCAGATATTGTTCTTCATGTTACATTTACCTCTTACAAGATCTATCACTGGCTTGAAAGTTGAGTGCTGCCTTGTGGTAACTGACCAGACCACTCAGCATTCTGTCCTTCCACACATGTCCACAACAACTGTATTGGCTTCAGGATTAAGAACACATTTCTGTAGATGGGTGACTTCACACTAAAGAATTGTTAACTAATGAGGCTTACTCGTGTTGCATTTAGGACACCTGACCCAAGCTCAAAAAAGGATCTTTGCCAGATACACAGTTCTCTGCTGATCTAGAATTCACTGTGTGCTCAGGCTAGTATCACGCTCACTTGCCCCTTATTCATCCCTGGCCACCATGTCACCCACTTGCTGCTGCCCTTCCCCCAACAACGGTCCCCTTTTGATTTTATGTTACATGTATACCATTAAAATCTCTGTTTTTCCCTCCTCCACCTTAAGATCTCTTCTTCCCCTCTCATGGTCCCTTTTCTAGTCTTATGACCTACACCCACCACGCCCACACACAGGGACATTAGAATCGAAGTTCTGCATATGAGTCAGTATATAGTATTTGTCTTTCCAAGTCTGGCTTATCTCACTTAGCACAATGATTTCCAGTTCCAACCACTTCCCTGCATAGCAAAGGGAATGGTCAGCAAAGTAAAAACAGCCTACAGAATAAGAGGAGACTCTTGCCAGCTATATATGAGACGGGGGTTAGTATTTAGAATATATTTTAAAAATTACAAACATTGAAAAACTCTTCCAATTAATAAATGGGCTAATGGACTAGACAATCTCAAAAGAAGAAACACAACTGCCCAATAAATGTTTTCAAAAATCTTCAATGCCTTTGCCATCAGGAAATGTAAGTGAAAGCTGTCTTGAGAGTCCACCCCAGTCTGAATGGTAATTATCAAGAAAACAAACAATAACAGATTCTATCGAGGATGTGGGGGAAAGAGGAACACTTACCTGCACTAATGGGAATGGGAACAGGGCAATCACTATAGAAATCACTACAGAGGTTCTCCCATGAGCCAAAAGCAGAATTGCCGTGTGTGTGTGTGTGTGTGTGTGTGTGTGTGTGTGTGTGTGTGTGTGTGTGTGTGTGTGTGTGTTTTATAGTTTTCCTGGAGTATACTGGAAGGACTCTAAACAACACACTACAGGGATACACTTTCACATTCATGATTGTAGCTGTGCTATTCACACAGCTGAAAACATAGAACCAGACTAGATGCCCATAAACAGATGAATGGATAAAGAAAATGTGATTTGTGTGCACAGTGGAATTTTATTCAGCCACAAAGAAACATGAAACCTCATGCTTTGTTCTCTAGTGTTAAACCAGCTTTGCATTCCTAACATCTCCACTTGGCCATAGTGTATTTACTTTTAGGGATTTGATTTTTAAGTATTTTGCTTAAAGATTTCCATGTAGATATCTATAAAGGTGGTGGTTAGTTTTCTTGCCTTGTGGTGTCATTTGCTTAGCTTACTAGAACCATAGGATGAACTGGGCAGTTTTCCTCTTTTTTTCCAGTAGCATGGTACCATATACTGGATATATTATAAAGAAAAGAGGTTTTTGCATGGCTTGTGGTTCTTTTTCAAGATCAATGGTCTTCTGGCTGGTATTCCTGAGTTGTCACAGGACATTACACTGCAAGTGACCTAATCAAACTGGCTTTTATAGTGGGTCCACTATAAACTCATTAATCTAATTGCATGAATGCTGTGGGATAATCTTTTTGTACACTGTGAAGATGTCTCTTTGCCAGGTGCCTTCTGATTGGTTTAATAAAGACCTTACTGGCCAATAGCTAAGCAGGAGAGAATAGGCAAGACTTCCAGGGTCAGAGAGGAACTGGGAATGAGTCTAGGTACAGGGAGGATGCCGGTAAGACACTGAGGAAATTGGATGTACAGAAAGAAAGACAGGTAAAAATAAAAGTCACAAGGTAAAACATAGATTATTAGAAACTGATTAAGCTATAGGAGCTTGATGGGAACAAGCCTAATCTAAAGCCCAAGCTTTCAAAATTAACCTTAAGTCTCCATGTTATTATTTGGGGGCTGGCAGCTGGCAAGAAAGTCCAACTACACATGCATGCAGTAGTCCATCCATGAAGGCAGAACCTTAGGTTCCAATCCTTGTTGCCTATAAGAGTGAAGTTAGACAAGAGTGTTGGAGGAGACAGTGACCTCCAACCCATAGCATTTCCTCTCCTCCCTCCCTTCTTTCTTTGTTTTATTGAGACAGATCTCATACAACCCAGGCTGGCCTCAAACTCAACATGAAACTGAGGATGGAATTCAACTCCTAATCCTATTACCTCCACCTCCCCGGTGCCAGACTTACAGGTGTGCACTGCTATCCCTGACTTTACGTGGTGTGCCGAATGCTTCCAGGGTTTTGTGACTCCACCAACTAAGCTACATCCTCACTTCCTTTTAATAGGCTGTTTGTTGTTGTGAGTTTCAAGTATTCTCTGTGTGCTCTGGATAGCAATCTCCTTAGTAGGTGTGATTTTTGAGAGTTTCCCCATTACACAGGTTGCCTTTTTAGAATGTTGATACTGTCTTCACAAATCATTTCCATATTCATAATGTCACCTTGCTTTGGGAGTTATGTCTAAAAGAACCCCTGCCCATCCAATGTCGTGAATGTTTTGTCCTGTCCTTTCTTCTAAGAATTGCAGTTTCTGGTCAAATTTAAATCTTTGATTCACTTTGAGTGAAATTTTTCTTTTCTTTTGCAGCAATGGGGATTCAGAGTCTATCACATGCTAGGCTGGTGCTCTACCTCTGAGCTACATCCCAGCTGCATTTAAAGGAAATGCTGTGTTTAGGGTTAGCTAAGGAAGTGGCTTCACTCTTCTGCAGGTATATGCCCAGTTTTTCCACCACTATTTGCTGAAAAGGTAGCTCTTCCCCTCATTACGTAGCTTTGGGCACTTGGTCAAAAAAAACTTTGACCAAACATGCAAGTCCTGGTAGGCTCTTGCTCTACCTGATGGCTTGCACGGACATGTGCAAACATCATATATTTTAATTGCTGTAGCTTTGTGGTAAATTATGAAATCAGTAAGTTTGAGTCCTTCAGATATGTTCCTCGGCTCTCTGTCTGTGGCTTTTTTGGATCCCTTGATATTTCGTACAAACTTTAGGAAGTATTTTTCTACATATGAGGCATTTATTACCAATATTTTGCTAGGAACTGCACTGAACGTGTGGACCAGTTGTAGTAGTGCTGACATCATGACTCTTAACTTAGTCCACAAACACAGACTTGTTCATCTGTTTACAGCTTTAATTCCCTTCCATTGTTTTTTTTATTTATGTATGTATTTATTTATTTTGGCAGGCATGTCTGGTTTGTTTTGTTTTTCAAGACAGGGTTTCTCTGTGCAGTTCTGGCTGTCCTGGAACTCACTCTGTAGACGAGGCTGAGCTCAAACTCACAGAGATCTGCCTGCCTCTGCCTCCCAAGAGCTGGAATTAAAGGTGTGAGCCACCTTGCCCATCAACTGTGTTTTGTAGCTTCCATTGTGTATGTCTTTCATTTCCTTAAATTAATTCCTAAGTGTTTTCTGTATTGATGTTATTGTCACTCTTCATTCTACACACTCACATGTCTGTGTATTCAGTATTCAAGACACATGCTTATTTGCTAATGGTTAAGACTTTCTTCCAGTGGTCATCTAATTATTTCATTTCCCACTGTTTTTAAAATGTGTCATAACGAGTCTCCTTCTGGGAGTGTCCCTCCAGGGTAAATACCAAAATTCCCTTTCCAGATTATTTCTCATCAGCATATAGAAACTCAGTGGATTTGAATGAATACTTGGTTATCTTGCTATTTTGTCAAATTCCTGTAATCTAATAAAGTGTGCATGTGTGTGTTTTCATGTGTGTTTGTGTACATGTGTTAATGTGTGTGTATGTTTATATATGTATGTGTGGTCATTAGAGTTTCTATGTTTGTGATCATATTATCCCAAAAGATAGTTTTACTCCTTCCTTTTTAAATAATTATCTACTTCTTTTTCTTGTCTAGTTACTTTGGCAAAGATTCCAGTACTTCGTTGAATAGAAGTGGACATCCTTACCCATTCCTGATCCCAGAGGAAAGAAAAGCTTCCAGTTTCTTGGAGATTGGCGTCAGTTTGAGGCTTCTTCCCTCAGCGTTCAGTGGCCATCTTACTGCTTCTTCACATGGGTACTGACGGTACACACAGGCTCCCAGTGTGTTGTCCAAATTTCTTCTGAGGACTCCAGTCTCCTTGGATTAGAGCCCATTCTAAGGGCCTCATTTAGACTTAATCACTTCTTTAAAAGATTTCTCTCTAACTGCAGTCACGCTCAGAAATATTGGAGCTATGACTTCAACACAAGAATTTGGGGAAGCAGCCCTTAACAATTATTACAGAGCACTGGAAGGAAACATGGAGGCTGCAACTCAGTTTTCTTCTGGAAACAAATTAAATGATCACAGTTAATTCCTTTCCTTCTATCACTTTCCAGCTTGGACATGCCCCAGAGGTGGCTATGGCCATCGGGTTAATGGGAGGCCATCAATCACTTACCTCCTATTATGGAGGATTACACCAGCTACAGTCTACAAACCAAAGTCCTTGGTATAACAGACGCCTCATAAAGCTCTGGGGAGACACGCCTTGGCAACTTTGTGCATGGCTGTGTCTGCACCACACAAGCTGAAGCATGACACTCATATTGTCCTCTGACTCTTCACTCTACACAGTCACATGACTGTGTATCTAGTGTGTCAAGAGACATGCTTATTTGCTAATGGTTAAGAATTTCTTCTAGTAGTCGTTTAATTATTTCATTTCCCACTGTTTTTAAAATGTGTTATAACAAGTCTCCTTCTGGGAGTGTACCTCCAGGGTAGATACCAAATGCTAATTCCTGAAGAGTGCATTGAAAATTTAGTGAGTGTTGAATGTACCTCCAGAAGCCTCCTGCATGGCTCAGTGGGTAAAGGTCCTTACCACACAATCCTGACCACCCAAGTTCGATCCCTGAAACCTACATAAAGGTAGAAAGAGAGAACTGACTCCACAAAGTTGTCGTCTGACCTCCAGATCTGCATTGTTGAATGCTTGTGTGTGCACACACACAATAATAAATTTTTTTGGTGTTTTGAGACAGGGTTTCTCTGTGTAGCTTTGGAGCCTATCCTGGCACTCGCTCTGGAAACCAGACTGGCCTCGAACTCACAGAGATCCACCTGCCTCTACCTCCCGAGTGCTGGGATTAAAGGCATGAGTCACCAATGCCCGGTGTGAATTTTGAAAAGATGATATTTAAAGAATTGGTGAGATGTCTCAGTGGTTAAAAGCACTGACCACTCTTCCAGAAGACCCAGGTTCAGTTCTCAGAACCCACATGGAGGCTCATAACTGTCTATAACTCGAGTTCCAGGGAAATCTAACATGCTCTTCCATAGACTGCACGCACATGGTATACAGACATATCTTCAGGCAACATACCCATACAAATAAATTAAAATAAATTTTAAATGTTTAAATGTGCCTCCAAAGTATATGAAAGAAACTATTTTTCCATCCTTTCCCAATGCATCTCACAACTATTCTTAATTTTTGCACAAAATTATGTTGTTTGAATTTGTATTGTCTATTAGTTGGGTATTTAGTCTTTCAAGTGCATATTAGTTGTATTCTTTCTTATGAGAGTCACTTATTTACAGAAAGTGCCTCTTTGTCCCTGAGTTGTCTTTTCCCTTCAAGTGGCACACCATATCTTAACACCAGTTTATTGGACTTTATCTTGTGTGTACTTGTGTACATGCATGTGTGTATGAATATGTGGCGAACAGAAGACAACTTGTGGGAGTCAGTCAGTTCTCCTCTTCCACCACGTGGGTTCTGGGGGCTCAAACTCAGCTCCAGCCTAGCAGCCATGGTCTTTACCTACAGAAGCATCGCCTCAGCCCATCTGGGGTGTGCCTTATGGTAGACATACACACGTGGCTCACATGTGGGTGGACTAGAGTGCTTGATCTCCTTGACAGCACTGCCACAGCCTCTCTATTTCCAGGTCACAAGCATACTCTTCCAGACTTTCCACTAATAGCACAGTAAGCCTTTTATGGGTATTACCAGTCTGATGGCCTGGGCTTAACCAGTCAGACGGCCAGTTCTTCCGTTGTCTGGTCTGCTGATCACTTTCTGGGGGGGGGGAGGACTAGATGGTTGAGACAGGTAAGGTGGTCTACACCCAGCCTGGCCCGCACAGAGCACTCAGCAACACCACTTATAAAACGACTATTAGTTATCTCAGCACTCACGTCTGGATGTTCAGTCATAATCAATTATAAAATGACTGTCAGCATCCACACATGTGTGGATGCTCACAGTCATAATCATCATTCAGGCATCTGCTAGACACCATTCTGCTCTGTACATCTATAAGTTTGATTTTTTAAAATATTTTTTGTGTTAATTTTTTTGAGATGGCCCTACCCGTAGCCCAGACCTGTCTTAAATTCTCAATCCTCCGCCTCTACCTCCTGAGGACTGGCATTACAGGTATGTGCCACTGTGCCCAGGTCTTAGTTTCACATCTTGGATGCTCTTAAAATATTTTATTTATTTATTTATTTGAGACAGGCTGGCCTTGAACTTTATATGTAGCTGAAATTAATCTGAAACTTCTGGTCCCCCCCTGTCTCCACCTCTCAGGTGTGCATCATCATACCTGATTACATGGAACCCATCTGACTCAACACACACACACACACACACACACACACACACACACACACACACACACACACATATATATCAGTCCTGTAGTCTTTTTTTTTCCTGTGTGTGACTACTCTAACCCCAGTGTGCAATGGTTTCTCTTTCTCAAGTAGAAAGACACAAATTAAACCAGGATCCGGGGTGTGCAGGCCCTTTTCAATCTCACCTCCAATGAGCTCCTCCGGGAAGGGTGCAGCAGCATGAGATCTACGCAGCTTTCTCATCTCTTTAGAAGCTGTGTCTGGTTATGGCTCAGTGAGCAGGTGCACGATTCGAGCCCTGAAGGATGAGCCACGTCACTCTGTGTCCCAGACCCGTGCCATATACTCTAAGGGTTGTAATGAAGCACCAAGAACAGCTCCATGCCAACCAGGTCCTCAGAGCCTGGTTCCAGATTGCAGCCAAAGCCCTCTGCCTCAACCTCTGGGACCACCAAGTCACCCACTGTGGAGTCAAGGGTGTTCAGACTAGGGGGAAAGTGCACGCTGACAGAGGTAGCAGCCCCTGGCTGGTCTTCATCCCTCATTGTTTTACAGCTTCTTCTTCCAGACAGCAAAGACACCTAAGCATATTTTCACCCAGAAGAGAAATAACACTGAATTGTAGCAGGTGCCAACATACTAGTTCTCTGGGTTTTGTTTGCTTTATTGTTTTAAATTTTTATTTATTTATCTGAAGTATTGGGATTTGTATCTTATGCATGCTAGACCAGTACCCAACCTCTGAGTTATATTCACAGCCTATGTGATGGGTTTTGAATGTGCCACAATTTATTTGGAGTTTTGTCTTTTGGGTGGGTATATGGGATGCAAATACAGTTTGTGTGTGTATGTGTATGTGTATGTGTGTTTTGCCTAGACAAAACAACATAAAATAATAATACTGATACCAATACTACTACTAATAATAATAAATCTGAGCTCAAAGACTAGAGATTTTGGTCCAGTTTCCCAGAGGTAGAATGAGGACTCTGTCTTCTCTCTCTCTCTCCCTCTCTCTCTCTCTCTCTCTCTCTCTCTCTCTCTCTCTCTCTCTCTCTCTCTCTCTGTGTGTGTGTGTGTGTGTGTGTGTGTGTGTAAATGCATGTGTTCAAGTGTGTACCTATGTATATTTGTACATGTGTGTGGAAGCCAGAGCCAGCCTCTGGTGTTGTTCCTCAGACACAACCTATCTTTTGTTGTTGTTACTTGTTTTGACAGGGTATCTCACTGGTATGGAACTCACCAAAAAGATCAGGGCTGAGCAGAGGGCTCCAGGATTCTACCTTCCCTGGTGCTTGGAACTGCAAATGCACACATCATATCTACCTTTTTTTTTTTCCGGTTCCGGGACCCAATTCTGTTCTGCAAACTCTCTATGACCAAGCTCTCTCCAGTCTGGAATCCACACTTTGTTTTGTTTGGTTTTGCTTTTGCTTTTTTGAGATGGGGATTCTCTATGTGGCCTGGCTGTCCTGGAACTCACTCTGTAGACCAGGCTGGCCTAGAACTGAGATCTGCCTGCCTCTGCCTTCTGAGTGCTAGGATTAAAAGTGTGCACCGCCACCACCTGGCTGGAATCTGTATTTTAAAGAAGGCTGTAGAACGTTCTCAGGTTTGGGGACACTGATGCAAAGGGTCCTGGAAGACCCTGGCCTCAAACTTGCTGTCCTACAATAGAGGGTTCCCGAAAGGTCTCAGAGATGTCCAGAGTACCATGGACCTCTCGTAACTGTTCTAATCTAGCTCCAGTCAAGATGAAGCAAGAGTTCATGTGTCTCAGTGCACACACCCAGACCATTTCTCACTAGGGAACTGGGGAGGGGGGCTCTCTGATTTCAAAACCTGTGGCTTCTACATTGAGGACTCTCGAAACTGGCTCTGAGCCCCCCTACACCACCCTGTTCAAGTGCCCATAAATATTGTAATCCTACTTTTCAAAAATATGAGAATATATCTGTGATGCCCACATTCAAAACAAAGCTGAAGTCAGAGCCACATTTAGATTTCAATTCCCTCTGTCACCTGTCACTAGAAGTGCACCTATTACCAATATGTGTCATATCTAGAGGGCCAATTGTTTACCAAAGAACAAAAAAATTGGGGGTAGAGTTTCATGTAGCCCCGGCTGACCTTAGACATACTATGTTGCCATGTTACCTTGAATGTCTGCCCTTCCTGCCTCTACCTCCAAAGAACTGGGATTACAGGCATGTACCACCCAGAGTTTCATGCACACTAGCAAGTACTCAACCGACTAAGCCACATCACCAGCCATGTATTATAGATACTAAACAGCTATCTTCACATGTGGACAGGCTGGGAATTCTTGAGGTAAGAGCCTTCCTGAAGCAGCAGTGGCTAGAGGCTACTGGCTTGACCACTGGACAGGCAGTCACCCCATTCCTCCCACCCCACTCTGGTGACCAGCTGTCTTGGGTGCTCTCCAGGACTTATGTCATCTCAGAGGAGAGGACAGAGCGAGCCTTTGGACCACAGAACAGCTTGGGGTGGGGGTGAGAGTACCACAGCCACCATCTTTAGTGAGTTCCTCACCACTATCTGACACTTCAGGCTGGCTTCTCTTTTAGAAGAGTTCTTAGCATGTCCAGCATTGAGCAAGAGCATGTAGATGTCACTGGCCCTAAAGGTTCTAGTCAAAACAGTCACTCCAAGTCCCTCATGGCTGTCTACTGAGAGAACAGACTTTGCTCCTCATGAGTCTCTATAGTACATGAAGCCCTAATCACATAGAAACTTTGAGAAGACACCTACGATCTGGGGCAGGGTTGGGGGGCAAAAGACTACATTTTCCTGAGTATCTTGAATCTCCTCCTCTTGCAGCATCTTTTCTAAGTCCTACTCTCTTCAGTTAAGAAGTTCTACTTGGTCCTGAGTAAGCATAGTCATTACGAAAGAAATGCTACTTTCTCAAGAATACTTCAGAGTCCCATTTTTTTTCTGCCCTCTGAGAACCAACAGAATACTCTGAACTTGCTGTTTGTATTCTCTGAAGATCTACTGTTCTCTGAAGTTTTGCATGGTAGCAAGAACAAGCAACAGTCCCTCAGTGTTCACTTCAACAGGAGGAAGGGAGGGACCTGGGGGAATCTGTCAGGTCCAAAGGAAACTCCATTTCCCTTAATTCTGGCAGTTAGACAAAAGCCAGCTTTCCTCAGAAACTTGTGAAGCTGGTTCCCCTCTACCAAAAGGAGTCATTTCCCTTATCACTGGCAGGAGGGATAAATGGCTATCTATGGTGCTTATTAGCTTACCAAAGCACATGCTGGCCTCCAGTATACCTCAGTATCACAAAAAGACCTGTTACACATTTCAGAGCCCATGCTAGCATCCTGGCTCCTGTCACCTCCTCCCTCCTGTAAACTTCTCTAGATCATGGACTTCCTTCTCTCTAGCTACTCATTCTCCTTATAACCTGTTTTCTTGGTTATCTTCTTCTCTTACTCCCCCCCACCCCACCCCCACACACATACACACAGACCTCTGTCTCCCTGTCTCTTTCTGCTCTGCTCCTGTTTCTCTCCTGGACACTATTGGTCTGGCCGTGTTCAGTCTACCACTTTCTCTCTGTGTTCTAGACTTTCAGAAGCCTCCTCTTATCTACAATGCCCCTCATATCCACAATGAAAACCTTCCCCTAACCACACCTTTGAGTGGTTGTGGCATCTGTTCATACAGAACCCAGGGAGGGAGCAGTTTCTGGCCCTGTAGCAGGCAACCAGCTTAAGGGCTGGAGCTACAATAGAGAACTGCTAGGAGGGTTTTGGCTGGGGGAGCATCCTAGTTATCCTGGCAATGCAGAGTAAGGGCTACTCATAGGGCTAAGTCAAGCAGTTCTGGGAGCGGGTGAGTGAGGACAACTGCAGATCCAAGAGTTCAGGTTGGGTTAGGGCAGTGCCACAGAATCCCCTGCTGGGTCTGGCCAGCATTTGGGAGGAAGAGAATGAAACTGGAAGACAAAAGCCTTATCCCGACTTTTCTGGTATAACATGTACTACTACTACTACTACTACTACTATTTTGGTTTTTGGAGACAGGGTTTCTCTGTGGCTTTGGAGGCCGTCCTGGAACTACCTCTTGTAGACCAGGCTGGTCTCGAACTCACAGAGATCCACCTGCCTCTGCCTCCCTAGTGCTGCATTAAAGGCACCACCAACGCCCGGCTTATGTACTATTATTTTTAAAGATTTTTTGTCATTTTTAAAGTGTGTGTGTGGTAAGTGCAGGTGCTCATGGAGGCCAGAGGCTGCAGATCCTGACAGGCGGTTGTGAGCCATCCAATCTGAATGCTGGGAACCTAACTGGGGTGCTTTTAACCACTAGCTGTCTTTCCAGTGCACCCACACTATTCTGAACTAGAGAACTTTATATATTATATTTACTAGGTGCTGCAGGAATAAGATAAAAATAAGGCAGCCCTGTTATATGGACACTGGTGGATACACCCCAACAATGGGTAGCTTACTTTTAGGGAATCCCAGTGCTGAAGACCGCCTTCAGCTAAGATCTTCAGCTTGCTCAGGCCCATCCCTCCACCATGGTCTGTGAGGTAGTTGGTCTCCCCAGGCAGAGGGCTGTAACAGTGACACCATGCTCTTAGTCTGTTAATCATTCCATCTGTCTTTTCGCTTTATAGATAGGTAAACTGAGGACCCAAGAGAAGCAAGAGCAGCCTGGGCCACATGGTCCTTTTTTATTATTCATTCATTGACTACATGTATACAGAATTTTGACTGCCCATCACTGGGGGAGATGTGTTTTCTTTCTGTCTTCAATCACAGATCTTTCTGTGTTTGAAAACTTTCCGGAGCTTTGACACCTCCCAACTCTGTTGCCCACTTTGTACCTGGACATGAATGTGAAGTTCATGGGTTTACTGCTTCCCACTGTGTTTGAAAATCAGTCATCACAGAGTTCTGGCCTTGGCCGCCCACGGTGTTTGGCTCTCCAGGAACAGCCCCCTCTCCATCCTCTGCAGACACCAGGTCGCCAGGTCTCAGGCCCTGACAAAAGGAGCTTCCTGGTGCCTGGTGTGCTAGAAGCCTGAGGTGGTGTTAGTTGGGGACACAGCCAGCTACTTGTTTGCTAGATCCCACTTTGGAAATAGCCTCGTTCCACTCCGGCCGAGGACTTTAAGTCCCACACAGAGCACCGGCCCCTCCCGCTGTCCTGGGTCAGTACTAGTACTGACCATGCAGTTGCTTCCACGGGCCTTTGGGCTCAGTCAAGGCTCACAGAACCATACCATCCAGGGACCAGGCCCAGAGCTGCCCGCTCTGCCTGGCAAGGCCAGCCTGGGAGAAGTCGCTTAGGGCAAATGGATGGTCCAGGGAAGGGGAGCCCTTCTGGACAGCAGTGCTGCAGCTTCCTGCGGGTGAACCCAGCCACACACCACAGCTCAGGAGCCATTTAGAAGCCCAAATTGGGGTGCACATGCCCCAAGTGCTGTCCCCCCAGTGACTTGGGGGCTGCAGTTGGTAGGAGCTGGGAGGGGAGCAGCTCGGGCCTGGCTATCACTCTTCCCCTTAATCCCAGCACTCAGAAGGCAAGGCAGGAAAGGATCTCTGAGCTTTTAGGCCAGACTTGTTCCTATAGCAAATCCCAGGCCAGACAGGTCACTTAAGACTGTGTCTTAGTGGTGCTGGGCGGTGGTGGCGCACGCCTTTAATCCCAGCACTTGGGAGGCAGAGGCAGGCGGATCTATGCGTTCAAGACCAGCCTGGTCTACAAAAGCTAGTTCCAGGATGGCCTCTAAAGCCACAGAGAAACCCTGTCTCGGGAAAAAAAAAAAAAAAAAAAAAAAAAAAAAACCAACAACAACAAAAAGACTGTGTCATAAATAATAATACAATTAAATAAATAAACCTGTTTGAATCTGTGATCTGTGGCTGTATGATGCCAGAAACACAACCACACCGCATGAAGAAAGCACGTGCGATTCTCTCACAAGAGCATTTGGTAAGGCACAGTGGAAGTGGGATTGGCGTCCAGCATTTGAAAGAACAACTTCCCCTGTAATAGACAGGCTCTTCTTACTGTGCAAGCCAGTGACAAGACAGACCCGCTTCTGTGGGAATCTCTACATGGTAGCAGTCCAGCAGGGAACACAACTAACTATCTGAGGAACACTCTTGCCCTCTGGTGGTTGTAACTAACTTTAAAAAAACAAATGAAGGGTAGGTAATAGAGGAAAGAGAGCCCCACCCCACTGCGTGCTGCCACAGTGGTGAGCCTAGCAGGCTAGAGCATCAGGAGGGTCCCCAACATCTGTCTGAGCTCCACAACAGCCCAAGTGTGGGCACCCGGGTGCTAAGGCAACCAGACCTCACTGCCACCCACAGCTCACCCTTTGTTGTCCACCCTCTCCATCCTTGGAGGGAGGGTAAGTCAAGAGCCCAAGAACCCTTGCGCATGTCCAATGTATGTACACTCTGTGGAACCATTGTCACACCACCACGACATCTACAATCCCTTCACACCCCTCACTAACACACTCTTCCAGCCCTAAACACCCACTAACCCATTTCCAATACTATAATTTGTACTTTGGGAACTTTTTATTGCTGGAACCGCATCTCATTTTGAGGAAACCTGGTTTCTTTTACTCACACAATTAAGTATCACTCTCCAATGCCTTTCATTGATATGCCACTGATCTGTGCATGGACATGTCACAGTGTCCTAAGGCCAGGGGTGGTGAGTCCATTTACTTGGCACATCTTCAGACTTTGATTTCACTGACATGTAGGGTTCCTAAGTCCATTTCCCTAAGACATGTAGTCTTAGGAAGGCAGGGGAGTGATGGTTGCTGCAGGCTGTGCTGACAAGCCAGGCTTCAAACTCCAAGGAACTAGTCACAGGGGCCCCCACACCTGAGTTTTACCTCCAGCTCTAGGGAAAGGCATCTTTTGAAATACAGTGTTCTTAGTCACAAGGCCTAGCTCTCAAGAAAAACTTTTATTTCTCTTTTCATTTTATTACCAAGTTACTGGGAAAGAATTAAATGTCAAAACAATTTTTACTGAAAGAAACAGTTTTTACCCAATGTCAATATGGTTATCAGTGGTTTGGAAAAATGACATTTTTAAAAAGATGAGCATATTAGGTATAAGGAAATAATATACTAGACAAATAGAAGAGAGGTCATTGCTTTTTCAGGGCAATAATAAAATAATAATAAATTGCAAAAATAATTCGAAAGGTCTGAGGACACAGCTCAACAGTGCAGTACAAGCAAGGGTCTGCTTTTAAGTTCCAACACCATCAGTCCCAACCATTTTCTTGTGGACTCTATTTAGAAGAAAAAAATTTAGACTTTCCCAATGAACCTAATTTAAAGATTTTTTTATAATAATTATATAAAATTGATATTGGCAGATATTGATTCTGTTACATCACAACTACTTTATAGTTCAATGACCTAAAAACACCAATTAAAGGCAAGTCAGGCAAGAATCAGAGGGGGGGAGAAACCCAGTAACTAGGACCCAATTGTAACTGTTGAATCCCATAGGAAATTTATATGGAGAATATAGAATACACAAAGAACAATTACAGCTCATAATAAAAAAAAATCACAAATAACCATTTTTTTTTTTTAATGAGCAAAGGATCTGAATGGATATTTCACCCAAAACACACATGAATGCCTACTAAGCCCATGAGGTCACTCAATATCGAGTGAAGGTGGCAGAGGTGCCACTTGAGACACACAGCAGAATAACTATTGTTTAGAGACCCACAAGCACAGCTGAGGGGGAGGAGAAAGCCTGCTCCAACAGCAATGGGACATAAATGGTGCGTGCAGCTGCCAGGGAAAACGGCTAGTGTCTAGTGTAGTCAGGTCACTCCACTTCTCTGTAAAATGAAATTGGAAACATCCATTTTTGGATGACTCAGCAATATGTATTACGTATAATTATCACAGCAATGATTACTGTGTATGTCACTACTGACTGGATCTATTAGCTGGTTCCCATTTCACTTACACTTACCAGTTTAAGTCAATGAATTGCTCCTGATATTTGCGTGTAACATTCCCATCACATCTACTGCTATATACCATGTGCTCAATAAATTCAATCTGTAATTATTTATTTAAAAACAAAGAAGGTTGGACTTTCCTTTAAAAAAGGGAGTGGGGGCTATACATCAATGTGTGGGGTAAGTCTCTTCCAGGTGCCAGACAGCACCAGGCACTGCTGGACCGGGCTGGAGACCTTCAGGTGGCAGATCTCTTTAAATCAGACCACACCGAGCGCTTCATTCCCTGCATGGCCTTTACTTCTTGCCAGTCCAGTTTAATGTCAGGGACCTCAGGCTCAGGCTCTGGTTCCTTACTTAAGGCCCCCCGTGGGGAGGCGACCACAATAGGCAGAGGGCCACATTCTTCCCGGAACTCCACCACATGGAGACCCTTCTTATCGGCTAGATGTTGGTGGGTTTCCTGGAAAAGGGCAAATGGAGAACAATAGGTCTGTGATGGACATTTGTGACTTAAAGGATCAGGGCTTCTGTCAACCAGAGGGAAGCCAGCATTGAGAACCCTCAACAGCTTGGGGAAGTGAAGTAGCTATTTCACTACTACTGGCTAGACTGGGATGATGTGCCCACATGGATTTAACTCAGCCCACACGCCACCACAGCCAACTCAGACGGAGGACGACCTGTCCGACAAGGACAAGGCTACTAGAAGTATCTTGAAGTCACAAACCTTTCCCTCTATATGGGGTGGAGGGACTGTGAGCCAGCCCCCACTGGACAGCAACTCAGGGTTCCCACCTCAGGAGACATGCTTCCATGTCTACCTCAGATAGCCAATCCACTGAAGTAATTTTTAAACAAATGCCTCATGGACATCTTAAAGTTTAAACTTCAAGGTTTCAGAAAGTCAGTAATTACACTGTTCTATCATAGAAACATGCTTGGTCTAGCTCCTTCAGTATATGAAATAAGCAGGTCCAGAAGGGCAGTGGTGGTGCACACCTCTAATCCCATCACTCGGGAGGCAGAGAGAGTGAGTTCTGTGAGTTCAAGGCCAGCCTACTTTACATCTACAGCATGAGTCCCAGGACAGGGAGGGCCATACAGAGAAACCCAGTCTCAGGAAAAAAAGAAAAGAAAAAAAAAAAAAAAAAAAAAAGGAAAGGAAAGAAAAAAGAAAGTCTATTTGCTATTTTAATTCTATTTGTTAGACGTGGTGAAGCACTTAGGCCCCTCCACAGGGTTCACACAGACCTGAGTTGCTGGAATTATGCCCATTAATATACAAAGTTCTATATCCAAGGAGGTGAGAGCCCTGGGTTATCTAACTAGACCTGGGCCTGGAATCAATCCCTCTGCTCCACGTGGAGATGTACTAAGGAGGAACCACAACATCGTGGTCTGGAACACAAACCAGTGATTCTGCCTTTCCACCTTGAAGGTTACCTGGTGAGCAAGTCCACGGAAGAGGCCCCGGGTGAGGTTGAGCATGTTCATAGACCCAGTGACCTTGGCATACATATCCTTAATGCCAATGAGGCGGCAGATGGTGATAATGGCCCTGTGGCATCGGAGGCCATAACCTGGAAGAAGATCAAAATTAAACACCAACAACTGTCACTCACTCTGTGGGCTTTCATATGGCACTGGCCTCTGCATTTAGGGAAAAAATGTGTCTAAACCAACACCCTCCCCTCCACCCCTTGCCCCAAAAAAGGCAATGCAAGCCACAAACAGAAGTCATGTAATTTAAATTTTTCTCATAGATGAATTAAAGTTGTTTTAATGCACTTAATGCACAATACATTTTTAGCAATATATTTTGTCAAGCCAACAGGTCCAACTATTACCATTTCAAAATGTAGTTGACTTTACATTCTTTTTTCATAGTAAATGTGTTGTGTTTGATTTGAATGGTCTCAACAGCCACAGGTCAACTGCACAATCACCTACTGGCTGGCAGCCATTCTGTGGAACAAAGTAGGTCTGATCCTTGTCAGGTCTAAGCAGGCATCGAGTGACTGACTGAGTTGAGGAGCAGAAGACAAGTTCCAATGCATTAACACATTGGCATGCACATTTTGTTTGGTTTGCGGCTTGGGGGGGGGGGTGATGTTGTTTCACCCCACAGCTTCAGCAGAACTGTAGTAGAAGCTTTGATATAAGGTTTTAAATATTTTAACATCTCAGCCTCAAACTTTTAGAGATTTCGGTAACAAGGGTCATAGGAGACCATTTTTCACTGTAGAATTACAGGTGAGATGCAAGAGAGAATGTGTCAGAATCTACACCCACAGACCAGGGGAATGACTATCACAGCCCTAAGGAAAACTCTGCCTGCTTCTCTGAGAGGCAGGAAGAGCATTCTTCTGCACACCCAGTGCTTCAATAGGGAGACCTTACAGAAGATGGGCACTCAATGTGGAGTGTGGCTGGAGACATACTGTAGTAATTGTACTGGCTAGTTTCTCGTCAAGATGACACAAGCTAGAGTTATCAGATGGGAGGGAACCTCAGTTGAAAAATGCTCCGTAAGATCAAGAAAGCTGAAGAAAAAAGAGCAGAGGACCCAGCTGCTGCAGTTTCTCTGCTTTATCTTTTAATAAACAGTAAGAGCTAATTACCTCTGGGTTGTTTCTTCATCCTGATCTGCGTCCTCTTAAATCTTAATGAAATATCATGGTATACTGGAGGCAAAAACACAAACACAAGAAGGGTTGGGTGAGAGGCCTGAACAGCTCTGCAACATCACAAGGCAACAAACACATCCTGCCCTGAACAGCAGCGCACAGTGGCCAAGGATGGACACGTGCTGGGCTCTGGGTCAGATCTATTTCCACATTTCATACATTTGTTAAGAATAGAGTAACAAAAATACAACAAAATCTTGCCACACATTCTGTAAGATACATTCCTTCAGACTTCAGAAGAAATGCCCCACACTCACTTGTATGGCCTTCATATAGTTCTATATAATGCAAATAATGAATTGCTCTGTTCTTTGCCTGAAAAAAAAAGAAAAAGAAAAATATTTCTTAAATATTTTGTTGTCTAGTTGAGTGAGGTGGTGCATGCCTTTAATCCCAATACTCAAGAGGCAGAATCAGACAGATCTTTGTGAGTTCAAGTCCAGCCTCATTTACATAGTGAGTTCTAGGATAGCCAGGACTATTTAGAGAGACCCTGCTTTTGTTTTTGTTGGCTCAATCTTTGAGTCAGGGTTTTGCTATGTACCCCAGGCTGGCCTCAAATTCAAAATCCTCCCGCCTTAGCCTCCCATGTACTGGGATTACAGAGGTATACCACCATATCTGGCTTCTCATTGGAGTTCAAAAACATCTTTTATAAAATATTTTACTACAAGCAATTCCACCTATACAAAAATTTTAGTATTAAAAAACAAAACCCCCCCAAGGACAGTTTCACTGTTCCACTTATGAACCTTCCTGAATGACTCTGAACAGCCTGTTGGTACACAAAATCTCACAGCAGGCTCATCACTTGACAGCAACCACATCTCTCTAACAGGTACGTGAGAAATGGCTTCTTCCAAGATAAGCAACCTTTGACAGCAAGAAAGTTCTACAACAAATGATAATTTTCTTATGGTTCCCAGGTTGTCTAACACATAGCTCATTATCTTTTACTACATACAAAAAAGAAAGAAAACCACTGGATGTGGTGGCACACATGTCCACTTCTGATACTCTGGAGGCAGAGGCAGGAGGGCCCAGAGCGCCAGTCACAGCAGGACCCTGTCTCAAACAGAGAGATAAAGCACATACCTTCCTTAAAGCATCTGCCCGGTCAGCGGCTTTCCCAACAGCAAAACCTTTCAAAGAAAAAGCAAAGACGTGGAAATGAAAAGTTTTGCATACAACTTGCCTTCCACCCCATCTCCAATGTTGGCGCCGACAGTGTTTCCAAGCCCTTCTTCATCTTCCCACCACCCACAGAAAAGCTGCCCCCATAACCAACAAGCACAGCCACAGGGCTTTGCTAAACTGTCTGCTCTGAACATAAAGTTCAACATTAGATGCACTGCATTGTCTTTAATAAATATTTATTGAAGTGAAGCAAGCTCAGATTACTCACTTATTTTGTTTTTTTTTTTTTTTTTCAAGACAGGGTTTCTCTGTATAGCCATGGCTATCCTGGAACTCACTCTGTGGACCAGGCTGGTCTCAAACTCAGAGATCCACCTGCCTCTGCCTCTCTAGTGTTGGTCTGGCTCTGGGTTATTTATTTGTGTGTGTGTGTGTGTGTGTGTGTGTGTGTGTGTGTGTACTACATGCATGCAGGAATACAAGGAGATGATAAGTGGCTCTGGGTTATTTATTTGTGTGTGTGTGTGTGTGTACTACATGCATGCAGGAATACAAGGAGATGATAAGAGGTCTCAGATCCCCTGGAAATGGAGTTACAAATGGTTGTGAGCTGCCATGAGGACACTGGGAACCTATCCCTAGTCTTCTGAAAGAGCAACAAGTGCTCTTAACTCCAGTCTCTGTACTCATGTTTTAAAATTAAATATGTTCTAAGTTAATAAGCAAATGATTTTGAACATCTTTGGAAACATTAAAGTAAGCAGCAAGTGGATGACACATTGCTCCAGAGTGACAAATGCTTTCAGTGGAACTGTCAAGCAGAATCTAGGGCTAATTTAGCCAGAGATAAGATCAGTAATCCTTCAACCTATGACTACTCTAAATAAGGTTTTTCATAGGTTATGGGAAAACCCCTGGCATCTGCTGCCACTGCCAATCACTGAATTTGAAGATTTACTTAGTAAGTCACACAAAGGGAAGCATCATCCATAAGATATGAGACACAAAAGACACCTAAGACTTGGGCCAAAGAAATGTGAATTCTTTCAGATAAATGAAACAAACTAAACCAGATATCCCAGAAGAAAATATCAGTGGACTTATTGATAATCTTCAAACAGAGACTCATTAAGCAAAGCACAAAATTGGAAGTGATCTAAGTAAGAGTGGCAGATTTGCCATACAAAAGCTTACAAAGTCTCTGGATTTAACACCATGCAGAAGAAAAAATTAAAACACAGTCAAAACATTTAAAAGGCAATGGGCTGATTATGTCTTCAACTTATAAAAAGTTTATGCTAATCAGTTAGGAAAACTATCACCCTATAAAAATTGGGCCAAACACATAAACCAACAAAGCCCAAAGAGAAAATGGCATGGTCAATAAACATGTAAAATTGAGTCCACACTTCCTAATTAAAAATATACAAATCAAATTGACAGCACATACCATGCTGTCAATTACTGAAGCTTGATAGTATAGAGGCAGAGGTATGATGGGAGGGAATCTGGTGGTTCTTACCACAACGTAAAGGGTAGCAACCTCACTGCAAGCAATCTCCCTATAGCTATACCAGCAAAGGTTTAACAAACTATACTTACTGGGGTTTGTTACAGTGTGAAAATTTGGGTCTGTGAACTCAACCACTAAAAGGTTAAACCAGTTAGGGAAGATCAGACCAGCAACATGACTCTCAGGTTTTCAGTAAGGCCAGGCCTAGCCCAACTTGCATCACCACCACCACCACCACCACCACCACCACCACCACCACCACCACCACCACCACCACCACGTGAAATACCACCCCATTCACCTGCAGCTCCATTTCCATTCCCCACAACAACCAGGACACGGACCGACTTCTTTCTTCCCTCTTTTGCTGTCATATTGAAAACATTTCTTACCTAAAAGACAAAATGTCTTATCAATATTACCTTGGGGAATTCTGAAGGGGACCAGCAATGCTGCCTGCCTGTCCAATTATAACCACTTGTGGTGTGTGGGTGCTGCACCTTCCAGTGCTGCAAGACAAACAACAGACTTTATCTGAACAAAGCTCACAAAGCTGCCCCTTGGACCATATCCTCAGTAAGAGAACGCAAGTAAGACTTTCTCTTACTGTTTCACAGATTGAGTGGAAGATTCAACTAAGATTTTTAAAGAAATTTCAAACTTACACATCTCAAAATGGCCTAACTTAATGACTATGCCTCAGGAAAGAAAAACACTTAGGATTAAAATAGAATGGCTCATCAGTGAGTGTAAGAGATAGCCCAGACCAGAGATGTTCACTTATCTACATACAGTGAAACACAGCATATAGAAGCATAGGACTGGACAGCTGGTTAGGCTTAATGGGAAATAAAGCCTGCTTATGGTGAACTACAAAAAAATCTGCAGGTGGCTTGTCTGTTTAGTTTAATCTGGCCCATTTTAAAGACCAAGAACTCTGAAACTGTTAACTACATCACTTACAGAGCAGCTACACCTGTGGCTCATGGTGCTCCTTTACTATAAAGTGGAATTGAAGGAAAAGGGAGATTGCATCTACTCTATGGATAACCATACAGAAAACTATCAACATAACAGAAGTTAGCTTTCAAAATCTACTATCTTGGATAACAACAGAAGTACTAATAGACATTCCCTAAACTGTGCTCTGACTGGCAGAAGACGTTATGTGCACACTCAGGACAGACAGCTCCAGCGCAGGGGACTGCCTCCCAGGCTCCTGAATAGTAAGGTGCAGTGCCAGACCAATGATGGGGACCACTTAGACAATGCTCTGGAAAAGTGGTCAAGTTCATTTGATCAAGGATTCAGTTTCAAGGGCTGGGCTCACTGCCCAGCCTCTTAACAGTGACTCTGGGCCAGGCATTGGTGGCACACACCTTTAATCCCAGCATTCAGGAGGCAGAGGCAGGCAGATCTCTGTGAGTTCCAGGCCAGCCTGGTCTCCAGAGCCAGTGCCAGGATAGGCTCCAAAGCTACACAGAGAAACCCTGTCTCGAAAAACAAAAACAAAAACAAAACAAGACAAAAACACAACAGTGACTCTGTCCCCCTCATTTGTGTCCCTTCAACTGAGTGCTGGATACAGTTAGTTTTTAACTCAGTGATAAATTGCTAACACTTTTTGAGCTTTAGGATGGAGGGATATATACTTAAGCTCCAAGTCTGCTATTAAACAACCACTGAAGTCACCTTGTCAGGAAACTGACTCACCCAGATGCTCAGATCAGCCATGCATCTGAGAGACTCCACCACCCAAAGCTTTTCCCCCAAGCCCCTTTAGCCCCAGCCCCACTCCTCACATCCCAACTCCTCAGAGGCAGGGTACCTAATTCCGTGTGCCTACCTCGAGAACCCTGGTATCAAAGTCTTCATATGTTTCTACAAGAAGAAAGAAAAAGCAGAGATAAATGACTCTGTAGTATTAATATAGGGAAGTATTTTGACACCATCACAGATATTTTTCTTTGGTGGTATTAATGAGAACTGAACTCAGGGCCTCATGCTTGTGAGGTAAGCATCCTACCACAGAGCTACACCTTGGCTCCACCACAGACTCTAATGTTAAAAAGTCTCAGGTCCTCAAGGCCACATCCTGGCCCCATCCTCAATAGACTGCTCCAACTCTGGATTCTTAACCTTGGATCACCCTCTGCCAAATCCACAGTGCTCAACCTCATCAGTTCTAAGGGCCCTCATCAGCTCCAGACCTTTGATTACCATTTGCATTAAGACACCAAAGCCATCACTTTCCAAACCCCCAACCTTCTCCCCATACTCCCTTCCCTGAATCAGTGCAGCTCCCTGGCCACAGCTGCGTACTGCCCATAGCTGAACTAAAGTCAAGGTGCAGCACCTAGCCACTCAACACTCATAGCCTCTAGTCTTAACAAAGCCTCCCAGCCATGTGGCGCTCTGACACCTCACTCGCCATACTGTCTTTAACTTTCTAAATAATCTTTTATTTGTTGACAATTTTACATGTGTGTAATGTAGTCTGACCAGAATCAACCTTGTTCTCCTCCCTTTTCCCTGCCTCCTCGCCCCAAGGCCCTTCTTTTCACACATCTCTCTTCTACTTTCATGTCTTTTTTTGTTTTGTTTTGTTTTGTTTTGTTTTTTTCAGTTTAGTTAGAGTTTAGTTAGAGCTATTGCACAAGCTTAACTTATTTTGAAAATTTCTAGCCACTCCTCTTGGCTGTGCTCCCTATGATACAGTTTGGATAACAATGTGGCAAGTTACTCAAAGATGCTCAAACCCTTTTCAGGAAAACGTAAAACCTAACAGGCAAGTAAAAAAAAAAAAAATTCAAAAACCACCCTAGCACTGTCACAAAGGCAAAGGCAAGTAGAATGAGAACGTGGCTACCTCCATTGGGTCCCTGGCTTGGGGGGCCAATACTGACACCTCCCCATGTGCTTCCGCTCCAGCCACGCTCCCGTTTAACTTTAATCTTCCTTTTCCGTTCCCAGTCTTCTCTCTGCTGGATCATGTCAGCCTCCACCTTCTCCTGCTCTTGTTTGCTTCTTTGGCCAATGGTCTGGACTACTCCACTTTTTGTAAGAGGGACATTCAGACCAGGCCACAGGAAACCAGAACGCCCTGAAGATTTTAAAATATTCATAAATAAGAATTTGAAGATTCATTTTTCCAGTATCAAAATGCCAGGCAAGATATGAACAGATAGCCCAGAGCTGGCAGAGCTTAAGTAGAATGATTGTTCAGCATATCACTTTGTGTTACCAAAATTGTAAATGTATACAAGCTAAATCACTGCAATCCATACCACCTAAAGAAAGACTCTCATGTCAGGGCAAGGCACACATGGACCATGCCAAGCATATCCAATGAAATGTTATTGAAAAAGCAAAAAACTTCACAATCAAAATGTTCAGGCCAAATGGCACAGCTGGTGTGTAGGATATTCTACACAAAATCCAAAGAACAAAGTCTCTTTCTAAGGTCTGATGTGGACTGACTTTCAAGACCTACAATTGACCAAAACAATAAGACAGCATATCCTAATTTCCTTTCTGTTATGATAAAAATACTCTGACAAAAGCAACTTAGAGGGTTTTGTTTTAACTCACAGTTCCAGGTTCCCATCCATCACTGTAGAAAAGTCAAGGAGGCAGCTGGTCACATGCAAGTCAAGAGCAGAGCCGAGAAGGAATACATGCACACTTGCGAGTACTCGGCTCACTTTCTCCTTTTTTGTAAGCTCAGGACCCAAACCTCCTGCTCTTAGACTAGGTCTTCCCACACCAACTGATGTAATCAAGACAGTGCCCCACAAACATGCCCACGGGTCAACTTGACCTAGACAACCCTTATGGGGACTCTTCCCAGGAGACTACAGAGTACATCAAGGTGCCAATTAACTCACTATCGCACAGCACATAACATACAGCATAACTAAATTATCTCTAGAAAGGCATTTATATAAAAGCATTAAAAATATTAAAGGAAACTTAATGGGACTATAGGCAACTGAAAGGGGATGCTCAATGTTCTCTACAATAGTTGCTTTTTTTTTTTTTCAAGCTGACAAGATATACATGTGATTTTGTAATACTAAAAAACAAAGATCAGCACATTAGCTGGGAGTTCTGGTACATGCCTCTAATCCTAGTTCCAGGGAGGCTAAGACAGGAGGATCATGAGTTCAAGGCCAGCCTGGGATACACAAAACAGGAGATTAGAGGCTTTAAATATGTTTACCTTCACCAATGATCTGTCCCTTGTTCAAATCCTTTTTCTTCCTCCTCTTTGTTCTTTTGCCTCTGCCTTTCCTTGCTCCAGCACCAGTCTCTGCTAAGGCACCCTTCCAGAGTTCTTCTGCAGTCACTGCAATGAAACAGGGATGCTGTTTTAAATTCTGTTTGATGAACTATGGTCTCCTGTTGAATAAAAGAGGCCAGAAGAACCCACTTCGAGTACACCCCTGCAGTGACATTAGAAGCACAACAAAGCCATTCTTTGAGTACCACACAGTTACATCTGGAAAGCCCACGAGGAGACTATGCTATTACTTCTCACAAAGACAGCGGCCACTTGGGCCCCTTACAGGCAGGCTTGTTTGCCTGATGCTTCATCAGCTATGACTTGGGTTGCTTCCCTGTTCTCTTGCTTCCACAATAATCCCTGAAGTAATCAATAACTACCCTTCTTCCTGGTTTCATCTCCATTGCTATGATAAACCACTCAGACCAAGAGCAGCTTAGGAGAGGGGCACCGTTGTGCAGCTCACAGTCCACTGAGGAAGTCAGGCAGGGACTTAAGAAACTGAAGCAGAAACCATCAAGGAACACTGCTGGCTGGCTCAGAGGCAAACTTATGTTCAGTTTGCTTTTTGACATAAGTCCAAGACCACCTACTTAGGGCTGGTGCCTCCCAGTGGGCTGGGCCCTCCTACATCAATTAACAATCAAGACAGTCCCCAAGGATATGTCCACAGGCCAATCTGACTTTGAGGCTTTCCTCCCAGATGACTCTGGCTGTTCCAAATTGACAAGCAAAGCTAACTAGGACACTTTCTTATACACAAGAACCTACATCCCATTTAGTCTGTTTGCTCTGTTCTTCTGCCAGTACCCAACAACCATTTCTTTCAAAACTACATACAAAAGTGTTTCATAGCTAATCCCCATATCTGTGTTTGTACTTGACTATTTTAAGTCACATAAGTCTTTTAATGTATACACACTCTAGCACTGCTGATTTGTTTCTATTTGTCAATTACTATGGTCCCAACATCTGTTTCTATCCTACATCTCAATCAATACTTGTACTTGTAAATGCCTAAATTCATTAGGTTGATCCTTATTGCATTTTATTGGTATTTAAATTTCATCTTTCCAAGTTCACCAACTATTTTATAACTAGGTTTTAGTCCAATAAGAACTTATATAATAAAAAATTGAAGCCAGGGCTGGGAAGATGGCTTAGTAGGTAAAGTGCTTGCCTTGCAAGTACAAAGACAGTAATGTGACCCCCAGAACCCACATAAAAACAGCCAGGCACAGTGGCACATGCTTGCAATCCGCTCAGTACTAGAGAGAGGTCAAGACCCCTGGGGCTTACCAGCCAGCCTAGCCTCCTAGGTGAGCTCCAGTGACATTATCGAAAATAGGAGTAGTATTTATAAAATAATGTTATTAAAAATTGCCTTTCTAGCCAGGCGTTGGTGGTGCATGCCTTTAATCCCAGCACTCAGGAGGCAGAGGCAGGCGGATCTCTGTGAGTTCGAGGCCAGCCTGGTCTCCAGAGCTAGTGCCACAAAGCTACACAGAGAAACCCTGTCTCGAAAAAAAAAATTACCTTTCCCTGATTGGTTTATCTCCTCAGCTACAGGCACAAATAAAAGGAGCCAATGGTTTGGTTTGGTTTTTTGTTTTGAGACAAAAAGTTTGGTCATTTACTTGTTACTCTTAAAAAGGTATTTTGACTGGACTCAGAGGTAGAAGTTCTCAGGGAAGACAGCCTACATCTCTTGGCAGTCTGTTCGGGGCATTTTTCTTTGGCTCCCTTCATTCTCTTGGCCAAAAGTTTAGCATATTTTTCAGCCTCCTCCTCATTTTTCCTAGTGTTGTTTCTTCAGTGTTAGAGGATGCATGGAGCAAGAAGACGCTGAACCTTGGGTGCTTTGGTCCTGGGCTTCTCGCCATCTTTGTTTAAGGCTTTCTAACAACATATTGGGGATTTATTTGGAGAGACTGAAAACCCTGATTTCCTGTGAACTCTCCTGAGTTCCAGCTGCCAAGGCACAAGAGTCTGTCAGTCTAGCAATATCCTTCTCTCCTTTTTTAACAATAACCAAGTTGAAATCACTCAGATCGGCACCCACAATGCATCCTTGAATACACTTGTGCTTCCCCGTCTCCAGTTCTCCTTGGTCTATAACAAGAATGCCCCTGACTCACAACCCACTGCACTCTGCAGTGGGTCAAGACATCCTTCATGAGAAAACCTTCTTTGCCATTCCCACCACTGATGTGGACCACATAGCCCTTTCACTCTTCACCAGAGCATCAGCAGCTACTTCTGTGGCTGTGGCTTCTCATAGAAAGCACAAAGATGGAGTTTATCATCCACGAAAGTGAGGTCAGACAGCCATTGGTTGGGAAGCAGACAGTCAGCTTCATCTTGACACAGTCGACCGCCTAAGGAGGCGCCACAAAAAAAGAGCACCAATGTATTCTTGGCGTGGCTCTAAATCAGCAGGTATTTGACTATGATCCAATACTTTTTCCGACCTCAGGTGCCCCAAATGAAGGAACTTACATCTGCTAGACAAATGTTCTACTGCTGAGCTACATCCCAACCTTTTAAGGCAAATTTGTTATCAATTGTACAACTGATGCCATGTAGCTAATTCTAGTGGGCATATCAAGGAATGCTTTTATTTTAACAGGTCATTATAAACTAGTCACTAACACATTTATTTAAGAAAGAAGGAAATGAAGGCACAAACATCTTCTAGTTTCTGGTTCCATTTATCATTCTACATACGTTTGGTGAAGAAGCTGTAAGGCCTGTTCTGCTGGCCCATGCAGTTGACGGGAGAGGCAATGCAGCACTGTGTCTGCAACGCATGGCTCAAGCTGCTCAGACAGTGGTTGGTTTTTGTTCCCCTTGGTGACAAAGAGCCTACAGGCAGATAGAACCAAAGTTGGTGTTAGACCCCATGGCTATAGAGAAACACTGCCAGCACCAAATACTCACACTAATAAAAATAAGTCACTATGGCTGTTGAGACACTTGCTGCCAAGCCTGACAACCTGAATTTCACCCCAGGGACACAAGTGGTAGGAGAAAAGAGACAACTCCTACAAATTGTCCCCTGACTTCTACACACACAGTAGAATGAGAGTGTCCAAACACACACACACACACACACACACACACACACACACACACACACACAAAGTCACTAAAATTTTGAGAATTGTGTTTTGGGGCTGGAGAGATGGCTTAGCAGTCAGGAGCATGTGCTGCTCTCAAAAAGAGCACAGGTTTGGTTCCCAGCACCCATTTCACAAGTCTCACAACCTATAACTCTTCCTCCAGGGGAGCCTATGCTTCTGGCCTCCTTAGGCATCTACACTCATGTCCATACCCCCCACCAAGACACACAGACATAACTAAAAGAAATGTATTAAAAAAAAATTTGAGACATCTTTGAAACAAAATACCCTAAATGTCCATGCTAGTTAGAGAAGCTGCAGCTCCTCCGCATAATGGATGTGGCATTTCTGTGCAGTATCCAGGAGTGCAGAGCCTACTGTGGGAAAACAGTGCCCCCTGCCGTAGGCAGCCAGGGAATGTGCAATGATCTGCAAATGTCCCACAGAGCAAAATGCCAGCGCGTACAGAGTATCTGCTTCATGTTTGAAAACAATGCAATGCAGGTGTGTCTGTGAATGTATCTTACACACTCCAGAGGCACACACAAGAAACAGAAGCTATAGTTGCCTCTGGGGAAGAAAGCTGAAGTATGTAAAACTAGACAAGAAAGCTTCAGCAGCACCCCTAGACAGCCACCCTCACCCCAAACCACCACAACAGAACTACTGGATAGTAAATAAATCTTGGGAGAACAGAGGCATACTAGAATCTTACCGTAGCTGAGAGTTGTCTTTGCTGCCAAAAATGAAGCTGCTGCTGGAAAGGCCTTTAGAGGGAGCTGCCTAGACAGGAAATGACCTGGAAATTGGGGGGAAAGGAACCCTTTAAACAGTAATGCCTATAAAATATTAACACTTACAGAATCAAAGGATGAGGACAAAAAGCAAGTCATCTCTGAGATTCAAGGCCACTTGCCAAGTAGCTGACATGGCACCTCATCTTTACCTTTCACCCTCAAATCCACCCAGTTTTCAAGCCTTGTGAAATCTCCTTGGGTGTCAAGCCATCTGTCACCTGCCCTGTGCTGTCCTTCATTCCTAAGAGCCACAGGTTAACCCGTCTCCTACCAGGTTTCTCAAATTCCCTCTCTAACTCAGCATCTTCCCAGGATCCAGGCACTCACAGCCCTGACAGTCTTCCTTCACTCCCTCCTATTCTAAAGATCAAAGGAAAACTCCTCAGCACAAGCTGGAGCATTGGCTTGTGCTTATGATGCCAGGATTCAATAAAGAGGAGGCTCTAGAAGTCAAGACTAGCTTAGGCTACATATATGAGACTCTGTCAAAACAATCCCCGAGCACATTCTGCATGTTGGCCACACGGCCCAAGCTTCCACCCCAGTCTCATGCTGCCCCTCCCTCTTTCCTACATCCTCCCTCTAGCCTCACCAGATCTGAATTAGTTCTGAACTGACCCTGCTCTGGCAGACTTATTTCTCCAGGTTCACTGGTACATAGTACACCATAACTTCCTCAGAATAGAAATATTCCCCTCAAGAAAGAGGGCGAGGCCCTGCACTGTCTGGTGCCCACCAACCTTTCACTTAGTGTGGTGTTCTAGAATAGATTCTGATAGCATTGGTAAGAAAACTGACATATGGAGACATCTGGATAGTAACACTCAAATGAAGTTGAAGGCCTACCTCATATTATATGTAGAAACTAACCTCCAAATTGGCCAAAGGGTTAAAGGTAATAGTCAAAACTAGAAATCTTAAAAGAAAACATAGGGGGTAAATGATCACAACCTTGGGTTTGTAATTATTTCTTAGACATAACACCCAAAGCACACACTACCAAGAGGGGGAAAGGAAAAAAAAAAAAAAACTCAGATAAATGAGACCATCAAATTTTCAAATTGGTGAGTTGTTTTTCAAGACTAAAAACAACTCAGTAGTAGACATCTGTCTAGCAGGCACTAGGCCCTGAGTTTTCAAAATCAAAAACTTATGTTTCAAAGAACACTATCTACATCAGGTGTTTGTGTCTGAACACCTGAATTATAGGTTTGAACAAACCTATGATTCCAGCATTTCAAAAGCTGAGGCAGGCGAACACTGAATTTGAGGCTAGACCACACTCACAGTGAGATCCTGGGGGGGGGGGCTTAAAAATCAACATGCAAAATGATATTTAAAAAAAAAAATGTTTCTTAGCCAGGTGGTGGTGGCACATGCCTAGCATGCCTAGCAGGTATGTCTACCTTTGGGATCTAAGCATGACATAGACCCCTGATCTACAAAGTTTCTGGTCAAGAAACACACAACCAAGTCACACACACACACAATCAGAGAATGTTTTAAAGACATTTACAGTTTTCTACTGGAAACTCACAGCCACCCTCAGGGCACAGGCTGGACATGCCTGTACCTAGGTTCAATCCTCGGTGTACACGCATGTGCGAGTGCACACAAACACATACACATATAAAAGATTTGAACAAACATTTCTTCAAGAACATATACAAATAATTCAAAAGCACATGAAAACAACCTCATGAGAAATCAAAGTCACAAAATTAGTACACTGTACACCATTAGCTTGGCTATCTGAATAGAACAGATAATTACAAGTGTTGGCAAAGAGAAACTGGAACCCCTACATTGTGGTGGGGCTGTAAAATGGTACAGGTACTTGGCAGTTCCTTAGTTAAACATGGAGCTATCACTTCAACTAGCAATTCCACTTCCCGGAAATATACACAAGACAGGATGGACATGGGCAAAGACAAAAACACAGCTCTCAGATAGTTAAACATTAGTCCTGACAACCAAAGATGGAAACAGCTCAAATGGTCATCAGTCAACGAATGGATAAACAAAATGTGGTGTACTAACACATGAGTATTACTTTGTCACAAACAATATGGCACCAGTATGTCACCGCATGGCTAAATCCTGACAACACTGCATTTATGGAAGAGTACAATCACAGAGACCAGTTATCTTTTTATTCTATTTATAAACAGAGTCGAGAACAGGCAAGCTATAGACAGATGGGGAATAGATCAATAGTTGCCTAGTGAGTGATTGAAGGGGACAGACACAACAGTTAAAAAGTAGTTTTCCTTTTAAAAAAATCACTTAAGTGTACAATTCAGATGGGTAATTATGGTACTAATTTATGTCAATAAAGCTGCTACCCCAAAGAGAGGGGAGTTACACAAAGTGTGTGTGGGGGTTGCTTGGAGCAAGGCATCGTGGGTGCAAAATTTTAAATCTTAAGCTGTGAACACGTTCCTCACGTCTGTGTGTTGCAATTCCCTCATCTATAAAACAAGAATAACCAGGCGGAGTCTGAGAGTAAACAACTAACCCCAGCATTTAGAAGCTGAGATATGAGGCTTATAAATTGGGAGACTACAGTGAGACTTTGTCTCAAAAACAAACAAGGTGGACGAGGGTGCTGGTGCTACGAGAATACCACAGAATCATAAAAGCACTGAGAGGAGGAAATGGAGGCATAAAATCAAATGAATTGCTTAAGTTTGTTTTTGGCACACGGAAGGCTACAACCCACTATTAGACAGAGGTCTTAAGGAGATAGTTTCAACACTGGCAAAACAAGCGAAGGCTCACAAGACATAGTCCACCAAGTGATTTCAGGTCAAATATTGCAACAAAATTAACTTTCAGGACCTGGACCGTGGGCATTCCTACAACCCAACTGGGAAGGGCTGGAGAAAAACGGTGACAGCCAAAGTACATCCCGGCAAGCGGATCCGCCCACGCTAAACTGACAGCTAGTAAATCTAATGGACTCAGCAAGAGGGCGATCCTTTAGTTTTGAGCGTCTCTGGGAGCACTCAGCCTCGAAGCCGAGGTTGACATCACCCTATGAACAATAGGTGATGCTTGCCGGAGCGGTTTTCCTGACTGAAAGCACAGAGTCAAGGTCGCTTCCTAGGATCTCAAGCCGCGCGACCCAGAGAAGGAGAGAAGGCGCGCAAGGTCACACAGCCTGCCGGACCCGAGTGGGAGACCGGGACCAGGGGCCCGGCCACGACACGAGTCCCTCGACCCGGAATTTCGCAGGCCCGAGGGAAAGCACCATGCTCTCGCAGGCTTACAGTCCGGGTCCCAGCACTTACCAGCCGGCACGCCACACAGTGCAGGCAGACAGCACGCAGAGCGCACGGCGGCCGCCATGGTGGGGCCCGAGCTGCGACCCGCCTGGCGCTGGGACCGCCTTCCCCACCGCCTGACGCGATGGCTAAGAACGCGGCTCGTCAGACTTCCGTCATCAGCGCGAAGCGGTGTCCTGACACTCGAGGGCCACTTCTCAGCGCACACGGGGGTCGAGAAATTGTCCACATGGATCACAAAGGAAACTGAGTCAGGCTCAGCCACGGTCAGCTTCTCAGGGGTCCTCGCACTAGGACCCCAGGCAGCGGCGGGGGAGAGGGCGGGGCTAGCTCCGGTTCCTGTCGCAGGTAATAACGAAATCTGTCACATCCAAGCATTGGTTGGCTTGTCCTGGGAAACCGCATTCGGCAGAGCCAGTACACAGTCTGGGAATTTCGAGAGTGAACGACAAACGTTAGGGAGTTTGTACCTAACTCCAGTAACGGCCCAAAGTTGATTGAACATTACGTTGCCTTTGATTTCAGATGCACTCGTGTATTCATGGTAGAGGTTGTTCACACACGCAAGTCCAACCCTAGGTTTTTACCTCACTTTGTCATGGCTCTACCCTATCCCTGCTTGCCCAAATGAGTCACGTGATGGTCCTGGACTCCTCTGAAAAGGTAAGCCTCCAATAAACTACTTCTAATATGTCCTGGTCATGGTGTTTTGCAAAGAAATAGAAAGTAACACCAGGTTTTCTTCATTTTTCAGCGTATCCTTTAAGGCTCCTACCTTTCCTGAGGGAAATGGTGGTCAGACAAGTTATATTTGCAACCTAATGACTTGGTCGTGATTTGCAACACCAGGAGATTCTGGGAGAGTCAAAAATGGGGGACAATTGCTTGTGAGAGTGCCCTGGCTTCTTCTCAAGGCTTTTCAGCGTGGAGTGGAGAGGCTTCAGTTCACTCAGTGAGGGTATCCATGAAGACCAATGGACAGTTGAAGACTTGGCAGGTGGGGATCTCAGTGAACAACATCCTCCAGATCTGTCTTAAGGAAGTGACCATGTCTGTGGGTGGCTACAAAAAGATTTTCTGAAGCACATACCATGCAGCCCCCAGGAACTCAGGAATGATTGAATAAGTCCCTTTCCTAAGAATAGGTGATTGTGTGTTTCTCTTCACCTTGTCTGACCAAAAAATCATGGGACTACTTTACAAGCTTCCATTGGATACTTGTAGAATATAACTGAGGATTTCTGTATGCATCCATCCTTCAGGGTTACAAAGGGAGTCTTTCACAGTTGCCTTCTGCAGTGCCTTAGGGGCACACTGAGGCTTACAAGGACTCCATCAGACAGACAGAGAAGAAAGGGGTCAACAAAAATTAGGCAGCAGGACTGTGACCTTGGCAGTCTAGTGACCTAATCTATTCCCTTCACTGACAGGTGAGCCATCCCTTTGGTGTCCCCTGTAGCACATATGGTAACACAAGAGAGTTTTTGAATGACACCTATGAGAGGCAAAACCTGTGGTCAATATTTGATGGAACTGCTCTTGGAGTTCAGTAAACTTCTTTCCTTGCAGACAGCAGCATGAGCATGTAGCACAAAGAAGGTATGTATTTACTCAATAGAAGGATTAGCTTCTTTGCCAAGGATATGTTCTACTTAATAAAGGCTGGTATTGGAGGAGTCTACTTGATAGCCAAAGAAAGCAAGTTTTTAGGTAGGGAGGGGGTTTACAGATAGTGGTGGGAGATCAAAGAGTCACTGTCAGTCCCTGGAGGTACTGGGGTCATCTCGGGTTTCAGAGTTAAGTCGTTCACATAGGTATGCTGCAGACCACATGTGACCATCCAATGGCCAAATGAGGACTGTTACTGATCCTGCCTTTTAGTAATGTGCAGTTTAATGAGCCTATCCCTCTTGGGAAGCCCCAGACCTGAGCCTTTCTTAAGCCTTTCAAAAGATTGTTCCTCAGTCCCTTGATTAGAAGAGGTTTGGATTACGGACCTTCATTTAGTTTCTCACAGACTGGCCTGGCTATTTCTTTAAATGCTGCAATCCATATTCTGCAGTACCCTGTTAGTTCCGGAAAAGACCGAACATGTCTCTTATTTTAGAGAGGAAGTAAGTACAGATATCCTGGGGTCCAATGAAGATTCAGTAATTGGGGTTTTTTTTTGTTTGTTTGTTTTTGTTTTTGTCTCACAACTTGAGTCCCTAGAGACTTTGCATCCTTTTTGAGCTACAAAGTTTTACAGTCTGTACACCCTGTTTTTTGGCTGGTGTCTGAAGCAGTAGAAGGAGGTCATCCTCACACAGGATTCTGGTTACAGAGTTGAGTGTAAATTCTCAAGGTGCCACCCAATCCAAAATAGACAGGTACGTTTCTGGGCTCATGCATCTGGGATAGTCCACTGAAAGGTGACTAAGACTGGGAGCTCCGGCTTTCAGAAAAGACTGGCACGCTGGCAAACCAGAAACCGGATGTGTGCTGTCTTAGGGCCCTCCTCCCAGCTGCACTGTTCAGATCCATCTTCATAGGAGAGCTGGCCTCTAGGTTTACCATGGTCTCACCTGCTTCAGCACACGATTCTGGAGCACCAACTTGTGCAACTTAGTGTGTTTTTTTACACGTCATCTTAAGGCGCGGCTGCTGTGGAGACTTCTGGGAAATGGAGTGCATGCGAAGGCGGCACATTGATTGGAGCCCAGAGGCGGAAGACCTTCCCACAAGCGCACTCCCTTCCCGACCGGAGGCGGTGTAGCGTTCGAAGGTTCCCAGAACTCTTGTGGAAGGTGAGGGCTTAGGGTCTAGGACTTCCACATGCTGAGTGAATGCAGCGGCGGACAGAAGGGACCCCTGGAGACTGGGATGGATTAGTAGGCATGATCTGGTGGAGCTAGCTTGCGCGAGAGCCGCGGACGGAGAGTGTCCTGCCTAGTGTGCATAGATTATTTAGGACACAGAGGCGGCACCTGTGTCCTTGTGTGTCAACTGTGTGTCAGAATCCTGTACTTTCAACTTGGAGGTCCCGGTCTTCCGCTACTTCCTTCTTTCCATAATGGGTGCTTCATGAATGTAGGTGGTACCGACCCTGAAACCAGGGGTGTCCACTCTACTCTCACCCAGTCCCCAAATCAGCTTTTGCATTACAGGTGTATGTCACCATACTTCTGTTTTCCATGAAACTTAAGTCATGCTATCAAGCTTTGCAAAATGCTGGGATGTGTTGCAGGATTTACTATTTTAGTCTAAATATCTGCTTAACGTTGTGACTATCTTTTGATGAAAGCAAATTAATACATAGAATTAAAAGCTTCCAGGAACACTTTTTCGAATCCAACCTCAGCCTTTTTACAAAGCCGGAATGTCCTATGGTACCTCTTTTATTAATGTATGAGGATGGAAATTAAATTATCCTTATCAAATCACTTAGCAAGAGCCCCATAAGAGCAATTGCCAGCAATACTAGTTAGGGTGATGTTTAAGAGCACTCCATTGTGTGTCTAGCCTCTAGGCAATAAATTATTTAATCAAGTTTCCTGTTGTAGATGCTTAATATAGTTCAATTGTTAGTTGCATTGGTTTAAATGGGGTGATATGTGTGATGCATTTAAGAAGCTGGCTGACAGAGAACCTTCAATAAAGATGATGTGTTGGTCATGGTTAATTACAAGCTCTGTAACTATTCTCTCACATTTCTAGAAAAAATTCCTAGAAGAGAATTGGCCAATCTGAGAGTGTCTGTGTTTGAAAGCGCTTGTATTTGTCACAATGATCTTTCTAAAGTACATTTCTAATGAGGACATGACCATGCTCAGACACCACCCCCCAAGCTCCCTTTGATGTAGTTTGACCTCTGCTGCTCTCTCCAGGCTCATCTTTTCTCCAGCATTGCTCATGACTAAGACTGCCTCTTATCTGCTTTCCACAGTAATCCTTTCTGTGATAAGGGTCTGCCTCGTATTTCTACTCAAGGTTTTCTATGCCTATAATGTTGCTCTTCCTCACATCAAAACTATACAGCCCAGTTGTGCCAAGATAGCTGTAGCATTTCTCCTTCAGTCCTTCCTCCCTGGCCTAGGGGGAGCCACTTCAAAGCCCTGACAGTTTACCATGTGTCTCTCTTTATAGTACCACCCTATAGTAAATGTTAGTTGGTTTCTTTGTTCTGTGTATAAAGCTGTTGCTCCTGGCGGGCAAGGAAAGTGTCTTGCAGGGTTGGTGCTAGGTGTAGTTGGTACTAAATAAATGCTGACTAAATGGGTGGATGGATGGATCACAAGGAGCAGTGATTCCTTTGGCTGAAATAGAGTGGTCAATAAGCCACAGATGCACCTTTCCCTTTCTTCCCAGAAGTATACATACTATCTCCCCACCCCACCAGGAGTTCCCCATTAAACTCCCTTTTTAGGGGAAAGAATTGAGGTGGTGTTTCCTGTATAGCCCAGGCTGGCCTTAAACTCAGGACATAGTCCTGACCTGCCTTGAATTTGCCTTGGCTTCTTCTTGAGTGCTGAGATTGCAAGTGTTCACTGCCACACCAACCAGGCTTTAGTTAGACTCTTCATAGTGACAAGGTGAGATGCATTTAGCTAAGTTATGCAAAGGGAGTTAGGAGAGGATAAGTCTTCTGGGAATCCAGGATAAGTAAAGGTGCAGTGTGTGGGAACCTGAGCTCACTGCTTCTCAGCTTAGAACCAGTGTTTCACCTCTAATGTGAGCCACAGCCATTGGTTCTCTCTCCTGGTAACTCTGCTCCCTGGTCCATGAGGCTACTTCAGTACCTCCTGATACCTTTTCATGAACACCTGCATGTGATTGCAAGTGTTTAAAATTCATGTTCACCTAGAAGGATGCTATCTTTTCATACCAGATCATTTCCATCATAGTTTTTGTTAACAGGATTCAAACTAGACATACTTGGGAAAGAGAATCTCAACTGAGTTGCCTCCATCAGATTGACCTGTGAGTATGTTTGTGTAGGACATGTTCATTCTTCCTTTCTTCTTCTTTCTTTTATTCTTTCTTTCCTTTTTCTTTCTCTCTTTCATTCTTTCTTATTTCCTTCCCTTTTTCTTTGTTCTCAAGTCAGGGTTTCTCTCTGTAGCCCTGCTGTCCTGGAACTCACTCTGTAGACCACACTGGCCTCAAACTCTAAACTCATAGATATTTGCCTGCCCCTGCCTCCCAAGTTCTGGGATTAATGATGTGCACTGCCTCCATATGGAGTATGGCTCATTTTTTTAATTATCTGTTGATACAGGAGGGCCTAGCCCATTGTGGATAACCCTGTCTCTGGGAAAGCAGGCCTTTAACCTGTGAACCATATAAACCCTCTCCTCTCTGAGTGGCATTTAGTCCGTGTTTCAACAGAGAAAGAGCAAACCAAGATGTCTCTAGTAGGCCAGTTAATTAGTCACTAATTACTAGTTCCTAATTGGTTATTCACTAATTGCTAAGCTTTGATATGATAAGTGTGGTTTTAGAAATGAGATGCAGAGTCTTATAGTATCAGAGATGGATGCTTCATTAGCAAGGGTTGTCAATGGAATGCTACTCTTCTAAAGGGGTTACAGCTTTTATTTGTCTTATCTTTGGTAATTTGTAAAGGTACTTATACATTTTGATCACTAAACATTCAGGGCAAAATTAAATGTGAATATATAAATATCATTGGAACCTTACTGCGCTCTGACTACTGGGAACAGAACTCTGCCCTGGAAATAGTGGTACAGCAGATACTATCGTGGTTTCTATATCCATAGATTTCTTCTAACTCTGGAATGAGCATGGAGTGCTCTTGGCCTTGCTTTGTTGCTCTTTGTAAGGTGTTGGGAATGAAGGTGGCTGCATTGCTCACTGGTATATGGAGGGCCCTTGTCATGTGGGTCATTACATGGGTCAGAAAACCCCAGGTCATTGTCATAAGTTCTCTCCTCCCATTTTTTCCTCACTAGGACACTGTTCTTCCCTCCCAGGACAGCATAGGAGGGATTGGCTACTGTATCTCCACCTACCATGTGCCAGGTGAGGTGAACATTTTTATTTCTGAAAAACTGCTATTGACAAAATGTAGTCACTTTTCTTTCTTTATCCTGAGAGTCTTCCTTCACAACTCTTCACCCCTAGGCCAATGAAGGGCTCCAAAGTAAGATGACATTCAGTACCCTGAGCCTGTGGCCTTCCCAGAAGCTGACAGAACAGGTCTGCCTGGCAGATTCTGGAATCAGTGGTTCCAACCTGATCGTCCCTTTGGTGCAGCCAATGATGGACTGAGAGTCAGTCCCCATATGCCGAAGAGTGTTGGGTTAGGCTGGAGTTTGTGCATGCTGTAGGCATTCAGAGTTAGACCCTGCCTTAAGAAAAACAAGAAAGAAAAGGATTGTAAGGGAGTGTATTGTGTTTTCAGACATCGGTGACATTTGAAGATGTGGCTGTGACTTTCACAGATGAAGAGTGGAGGCATCTGGTCCCTGTGCAGAGGGCACTCTACAAGACAGTGATGTTGGAAACCTATGAGACCATCATCTCACTGGGTAAGGAGGCTTCCTGTGAGGCGTCATAACTTGTCCCAAACCAGTGTGGGTCACATGGGCTGGGGATTGCTACCTCTTTGACCCCACCTGAGTTTAGACCCACCTGACAGACAAAAGAGCCAATGGAGGTGGCTTTAGGTACATAGCTGGTGACCCCAGCCCTGGACAGATGGACTGTTCTGATGTTAACATCACTGGGCAACCACAGGCCTCCTTGTTCAGCAACTTGTTTCCACAAAACTGAAGGCAGTCTAGGGGATAGGGCAGAGTGTGTGTGTTGTATGTAGGGATCTAGCTCTCCAGATAGCCATTAAAACATTGTAGAAAATCTGTGCTAAATAAAATTACTACTTTAAAGTTACTACATGAAAAGAATTGCAAGTCAGTAGTATTTCACTATCCTGCTTTTTAAAGTTCTCTTAACATTTCATTACATTTTTCTTTATTTACTTGGGGAGGCATACATGTGCACCAGCATGTGTGTGCAGATGAGAGGACGAGTAGAGGGAGTTGGTTTTCTCCTTCACCATGTGGGCTGTAGGGAGTGAACCAGTTAGCAAGCTTGGTGCACCCACTAAGCCCCCATTATCCAATCTTTAACAGAATCACATATAAAGCCTTTCAGCATCAAAATGAAGAAAGAAATATTAGTAGAAACCATGAAGGGTGGTTTTCCTTTTTACTTAAGATAACTCTAGTTTTCCTACAGTGAACACAACAGACTTGTTTCCATAAAAGCAATATACTAAATATGAGCAAACAAACAAAATTGAATTCCCTCTTTGTGCTTTTTCAGTCAAGATGATCTTTTTCTTTCTTATATTCATCTCTTGAGACAAGGGCCTCTATCCTGCCAGTGTCTGGATGGAAAGCCTCCGTATGCTGCCTGTGAATTGAGGTGGCTTTTGTGGGCACTGCGCTGGCGCCTGGTGTTTGTCCTTTTCAAGAGCCTCAGTCTGGACCTTCCCTCAAAGGTGTCTTTGTTCTGTATTCTGCATTTCTGGAAGAGTCTAGACTTAGAGGTCAGGACTAAGTTTTGGAATGGTTAGTATTTCATCACAGCAGCCAGTTGTTTTACATTTTCTCCATGAGCAGGGATTCCCATTCCTTGGTCTGACGTGATTCTTCAGTTGGAGAAAAGGGACAAGCCATGGACACAGGGTCTTCTTGGATCCAAGGAGAAAGAATGGCCAGAGAGCATCTCTCTAGGTAACTGAGTTTGAGCAGGATGGGCAGAGTTTTGTTTGTTTGTGTTATCTGGGTATGGATGAATGTTAGGAATCATCCTTTTCTCAAATTCAAGTTGTCTGTTTGCATGGTTTGTTTTGGTTTTGGTTTTGGTTTTCCAGACAGTGTTTCTCTGTGGCTTTGGAGGCTGTCCTGGAACTACCTCTTGTAGACTAGGCTGGTCTTGAACTCACAGAGATCCGCCTGCCTCTGCCTCCTGAGTGTTGGGATTAAAGGCGTGCACCACCACCGCCCAGACTTCTGTGTACATGTTTGCTTCCTATTTCTCATCAGCTCCCTGGTCCCCCCTTCTACACACTAAAGTTCTGTGTTCACCATCTTGTTCTCAGAACTGTCACTTTGCCTGTGTACACCTCTTATATTTTTATTGGTCACCCAGGTCTCTGCTTAGCCCACCCTAATTAAGCTATTGGCCTCACTCCAGAGCCACTCTCCTGTATTCTGAGAAGTCCGTTGTCATGTTCTTTCCCTGGCTCCTCCTTTATTCCCAAGCCTTAGGCTTTCCCAATGTGTAAGACTGCTGAGAAATGAGCTGTGCTGCCATAGCATCTCTCTCCCCTGTCATTGTCTCCTGGTCCAGAGAAGAAAGTGCATCTGACTTTTCTCTTTGTTGCAGACCAGGAGACTAAGCCTGAGAACCTAGCTGCTTCAGAAGGAACACTGGGAGAAAGCCATAGACAGCAAAGTCCTCTGTGCCCTAAACCTAAAGTTCAAACACTAGCAGGTGGGTCAGGACCAGAAAAGGAAAGACTTGAAGCAGAGACTTGCAAGAAACCCCTTTCCCTGGACAAAAGCTTGAAGGGAAGGTCAGCCCCATCCAAGAAAATCCTCACTAAACGGCAAGACCAGGAATGTAGGGACTGTGGGAAGACCTTCTTTGATCATTCATCCCTCATCCGCCACCAGAGAACTCACACTGGAGAGAAGCCCTATGACTGTCCTGAGTGTGGGAAGGCCTTCAGTCACAGGAGCAGTCTCAGTAGACATCTGATGTCCCACACGGGAGAGAGCCCATATGAGTGCAGTGTGTGTGGCAAAGCCTTCTTTGACCGTTCATCCCTAACTGTACATCTGCGGATTCACACAGGAGAGAAGCCTTTTAAATGCAGTGAGTGTGGGAAAGCCTTCTTTGACCGATCATCCCTAACCCGCCACCAGAGAATCCATACTGGCGAAAGTCCCTATGAATGTCAACAGTGTGGAAAAGCCTTTAGCCAGAAGAGCATTCTCACTCGTCACCAGCTGATCCACACTGGCAGGAAGCAGTATGTATGCAGTGAGTGCGGGAAAGCTTTCTATGGGGTTTCTTCCCTAAACAGACACCAGAAAGAACACAATGGGGAGCCGCACCATCAGTGCAATGAGTGTGGGAAAGCCTTCTTTGACCGCTCTTCTCTCACACAGCACCAGAAGATACACACTGGAGACAAGCCGTATGAGTGCAGCGTGTGTGGGAAAGCCTTCAGCCAGAGGTGCCGGCTCACACAACATCAGAGAGTTCATACAGGGGAGAAACCCTTTGAGTGTAGTGTGTGTGGAAAAGAGTTCAGCTTCAAGTCCTCAGTTATTCAACATCAGAGGCGTTATGCCAAACAAGGGACAGACTGACCAGGGGAGAAGCATGAGCTTCCCAAAGGGCCCTCCTATAAAATAGGTCTCCCTGTCATCTGCAAACCCAGCATTTGCTCGTACTGACTACTCTGGCTGCCATCTTCCCGTCCCACCTCTGCTAGGCAGTATCTGAGTAAACAGTGTACCTATTGTGCAACAGAACAAACATGGATTGAAGAAACTGAAAGATGAATCTGCAGATTCAAAATCGTGTACAGAGGCTGGGTGTAGCGCAGTGATGGAATACCGCCTCATATGAGGCCCTGCTGTCTGATCCCCAGCACTTCAAAAGAAAGCTGGAACAATTGTCAAACATCAGGATAGATGTTAGAAGGGGAATCTGCAGACATAACCTTATGAGAACATAAACACTGCACTTGAAATAAATGCAGGCTGTTACAGTAGGGGAATGTCACAGCTATGGGAGAGCACCATTTTCTCCAGAAGTTTCTATAGCTTTTAGTCCTTTTGAAGCTTTTTGGAACACAGACCTTGTCTCGTGCCCTAGCATTTCGCCTGCCTAGTACTTAGTAGTATTGGTAGCACTTATTAAGCACTTATTTTGGGGTAAACACTCAGCAGAGAAATATAGAAGGGCTAGATTGACTGATCCTTTAACTGAATCTGTGAGACAGGTCCCTTTGCTGTATCACTCTCACAGATGAGCACAGTGAAGTTTGGAGAGATTAAGTTATATACTCGGGTGACACAAGGTGAAGCCAGGTTTTCTATTGCTGTGTAGAGATCAATGACCAGGGCAACTAATAAAAGAAAGCAGTTCATTGGGGGCTTCTTTACAGTTCCAGAGGATGCGTCTGTGACCTTCTTGGCAGGGAGCATGGCAACAGATAGGTAGGCATGGTGCTGGAGCAGTAGCTGAGAGCTTACATCTGATCCACAAGCAGTCGGCCAAGAGATGGGGAGAGACAGACAGACAGACACAGTAGTTTTAGCATGGGTATTTGAAACTTCAAAGCCCACCCCCAGTGACATACCTCCTCTAACAAAGCCACACTAATCCTAATCCTTTCTAAACACTCTACCAATTGAGAACCAAACATTCAAATAAATATATGAGCCTGTGGGGGGCACTTCTCATTCAAACAGCACACTCCACTCAATTTCACTCAGCTGGTCCTCATGCTGTGAAACAGGTCCTTTTGCTATGTGAAAGTCACAGATGAGCACACTGAGGCTTCAACAGATTAATAACATACCCTGGACAACACAAAGTGAAACCAGGTCTTTAGTATGGGTCTGCCTTCAGTGTTTCTACTATAGTATGCTCTTAAATTTTGTCTCATAATTTATATGCCTGAATTATCTTCTAAACTGGATTGTAAGCACTTGGAGGTGTGATTTAAAAGGTCTCTAAATCTTACACAATGCCTTGCAAACATTAGGTGCTCAATAAATGTTTATCTAAATGAATACCAAGGTCTCTGTATTCAAAACTTGCTTGGGTCCACCTCCTTTCTGAGTTTTCACACTCCAGACTATAACATCCCAATAGTCACTTCCCATTTCTATATCTTCCTTCTTCATTGCTCAAGAGAACATACTAAGGTGTGACACAGTAACAAAGAAGCCTCCTAGGTAAACAAAGCCCTGAGTCTCTCCTTTAGTGTGTATCAGTCTGTCCATTCATTCTGTGCCAAGTGGGACCCACACATCACCACAAATAAAGAAGGGAAATGATATTTTTGTCATCTAGGTGGCATTCTGATCACTTCTAGAGTCAGAATCCACACCTGAGGGTGAGGAACACAAGCAGGCACCTTGGTATCTGGATGACACTAGAAGCCACTATCAAAGTTACATTTTACACATCACTTAGTCTTTCCACATGGCCCTTTCAGCCCATTATTCCATATCTAAAATATTGGCTATTAATTGAAATATCTCCGGATATTTAAAATTTTCCATCACCAAACTTCAGATCCTGGGTGTTGCAGGATATTTAATCACAATGTGAAACTCCTGAGAGTATGTTAATAAAATGAACCTTGGATCAGGGGACAGAGCCAGTGCCTAGTTGACGAGAATTAGCCATAGAGTGCTTGGAGGACCTGGTAAGATGGATAGACACACAGGAAGGAGTAGGGAGGGTCTAGAGATTGAGGATCCTTTTTGGTTTTGGATGATGTGGAAAGAAGCTCTCTTGCTTCGTCTCTGGCCAAAAAAAAAAAAAAAAAAAAAAAAGGCAGCTGGTGGCTTCTCTGATCTAGCAAGTTTCTACCCCCGATATCTGACTCCTAAATCTTTATTGGTAAATAGAACAACTTAGATAAAAAACAACACCTGAATACCCAACGGCATCTATTTCCTAAATGAAGCCCTATGTTTTTATTGTATTAAAGGTCAGGTATGAGGCAACCTTGACTTTGGGAGTCTATAGTCTCTTTTTGCATGGTAAGGCCTGGGAAAAGCCTTGTGTATTCCAGTTGACCAAAGTGGGTCTCTTTGAACTGAGAGGATGTGGAATTGCCAAACAGTCCTCACCCATGCTACAAAACATAAATTCACTTAGGTCTTTCTTTAAGCAGAAAACTGTCAGGGAATAATTTTATGTGCGTATCTTATATAATCTATAAGCAGCTTGAAGACAACATCACAGGATTTGCATGTGGATAATGCCTAATGTTTCATAATGGCAAGTAAAAACTAAAGAGTACTATTGATTGACATACATGTCCGTTGACCGTCTCTGAGAGTTCTGAGTCTTTCCTTGTTCAATAAATTGAGTATTGTATTTGTTTAAGACACTGCCATTATCAGTGAGATAAGATTGGGACAAATCCAGAATTCAAATGGACTTTTGGGGAAAGTGACTGAAAACAGTGGGGAGGTCAATCCATAGCTTCCTTTTGAAAAGCTGCTCTGCACTCCTAGCAGCACCAGCAACCTCTGGTGCTTGTAAGGCTCTGCCATCAGCCCAGGCTATTGGTCAGTGAGTTTGCAACCTACGATCACTAGCTATGCCGACCCCTCAGTTTCCTTTGTGAAATCTTTCCCCTTTTTAGCCTACAACTAACTGTCACTGATACCCTAAGAAAGGTTTTACATTTGACTTGCCAACATGTGGCCACACCAAAACAATGTATTTTTCATTCCTGCCATTAACTACCTTTTCTGTTTATTTTGGGGAGTAAGTGGACAGGCCTGGTTTACTGATATCTTTCCCAAAGCCCAGCTTTAAAGTAACTGGTAACACTCCCATTTCTGTCTCATGGGTTTGCCATGTTTGTTTGCATGAATCCTGACAATTCGTTTGAAGTCCAGCCAGCATTGAGGAACACACAAGAAACTCCTAAGTAGCACTTTTGTTCACACTCACAGACAATAAGAAAAATGATGAGAAAGGGGAGTTTTGATCTAAGAAGTGTTAGATCTAATAAGATTTGGGCATTATGTTGAAGAAAGGAGTACTTTTCCATCCCACCCCACCCCCAAGTTAATGACTACTAAAATTGAAATCAAAGCAAGTGAAGGTATAAGAGGGTTTATTTAGGTTGTCTCAGTGACAGGGGTGTTGTAATTGGGACAGATATTTACCTCAGTTTCCATGAAGGAATTAAAGATGCTGTGTCAGATTGTTCCGAGCAAGGAAATGTGGATTTTCAACCCCACAAATTACAAGTCAGAAATGGCTCGGTTCCTACAAGTGATACAGAAATGGTACTATTAACCATATTGGAGTGGCTGAGTAACACATGCTCGTCCTGATCTTACCCTGACTCCTACTTTTCATCCCCTACTCCTTGAATAATTACTTCTGCTTTTTGTCAATGTGATGGTTAATATTACATTTAAGGAGAACAAAAAGCAAAAAAAAAAAAAAAAAAGAAAAGAAAAGAAAAGAAAATCCTCTAAAATGTAAGCCCTTGCCTTATACAGGCTGTACACTAGCAGCCCACTTCCCTTTATCCCAGACATTGAAAACTATAAATTGACTGATCTTGTAAAAATTTCCTCTTCTACCAAAGTAGTAGGTCATAAGAGTAACTGCTGAGCCAGGAGACAGTCTGGGAACAGCTGGAAAGGTCCCGGGAGTGAACGAGATAGTTTAGGAAGTTTGTACCTAACTCCAGTAACGGCCCAAGTTTATTGAACATTACGTTGCCTTTGATTTCAGATGCACTCGTGTATTCATGGTAGAGGTTGTTCACACAAGCACGTCCAGCCCTAGGCCTTGGTTTTTACCTCATTTGGTCATGGCTCTACCCTATTCCTGCTTGCCCAAATGAGTCACGTGATGGTCCTGGACTCCTCTGAAAAGTAAGCCTCCAACAAACTACTTCTAATTTGTCCTGGTCATGGTGTTTTATCAAGAAATAGAAACTAACACCGGGTTTTCTTCTTCATTACCTTCTTCAGCGTATCCTTTAAGGCTTTTTTTTTTCCTTTCCTGTGGGCAATGGTGGTCAGACAAGCTATATTTGCAACCTAATGAATTGGTCATGATTTGAAACACCTGGAGATTCTGGGAGAGTCAAAAATGGAGGACAATTGCTTGTGAGAGTGCCCTGGGCTCTTCTCAAGGCTTTTCAGCGTGGAGTGGAGAGGCTTCAGTTCACTCAGTGAGGGTATCCATGAAGACCAATGGGCAGTTGAAGACCTGGCAGGTGGGGATCTCAGTGAAAAACATCCTCCAGATCTGTCTTAAGGAAGTGACCATGTCTATGGCTACAAAGAGATTTTTCTGAAGCACACAGAAGCCCTCCGGGAACTCAGGAATGACTGAATAAGTCCCTTTCCTAAGAATAGGTGATTGTGTGTTTCTCTTCACCTTGTCTGACCAAAAAATCATGGGGCTACTTTACAAGCTTCCATTGGATACTTGGAAACCTAGCTGAGGATTTCTGTATGCATCCATCCTTCAGGGTTACAAAGGGAGTCTTTCACAGTTGCCTTCTGCAGTGCCTTAGGGGCAGACTGAGGCTTACAAGGTCTCCATCAGACAGACAGAGAAGAAAGGGGTCAACAAAAATTAGTCAGCAGGACTGTGACCTTGGCAGTCTAGTGACCTAATCTATTCCCTTCACTGACAGGTGAGCCATCCCTTTGGTGTCCCCTGTAGCAGATATGGTAACACTAGAGAGTTTTTGAATGACACCCATGAGAGGCAAAACCTGTGGTCAATATTTGATGGAACTGCTCTTGGAGTTCAGTAAACTTCTTTCCTTGCAGACAGCAGCATGAGCATGTAACACAAAGAAGGTATGTATTTACTCAATAGAAGGATTAGCTACTTTGCCAAGGATATGTTCTACTTAATAAAGACTGGTATTGGAGGAGTCTACTTGATAGCCAAAGAGATCAAGTTTTTAGGTAGGGAGGGGGTTTACAGATAGTGGTGGGAGATCAAAGAGTCACTGTCAGTCCCTGGAGGTACTGGGGTCATCTCAGGTTTCAGAGTTCAGTCGTTCACAGACCACATGTGATCATCCAATGGCCAAATGAGGACTGTTACTGATCCTGCCTTTTGGTAATGTGCAGTTTAATGAGCCTGTCCCTCTTGGGAAGCCCCAGACCTGAGCCTTTCTTAAGCCTATCAAAAGATTGTTCCTCAGTCCCTTGATTAGAAGAGGTTTGGATTACGGACCTTCATTTAGTTTCTCACAGACTGGCCTGGCTATTTCTTTAAATGCTGCAATCCATATTCTGCAGTACCCTGTTAGTTCCGGAAAAGCCCGATCATGTCTCTTATTTTAGAGAGGAAGTAAGTACAGATATCCTGGGGTCCAATGAAGATTCAGTAATTGGAGTTTTTTGTCTCACAACTTGAGTCCCTAGCAACTTTGCATCCTCTTTGAGCTACAAAGTTTTACAGTCTGTACAGCCTGTTGTTTGGCTGGTGTCTGAAGCAGTAGGAAGGAGGTCATCCTCACACAGGATTCTGGTTACAGAGTTGAGTGTAAATTCTCAAGGTGCCACCCAATCCAAAATAGACAGGTACGTTCTGGGCTCATGCATCTGGGATAGTCCACTGAAAGGTGACTAAGAACTGGGAGCCCTGGCTTTCAGAAAAGACTGGCACGCTGGCAAACCAGAAACCGGGATGTGTGCTGTCTTAGGGCCCTCCTCCCAGCTGCACTGTTCAGATCCATCTTCATCGGAGAGCTGGCCTCCAGGTTTACTAGCTCAGGCACACACACCATGGTCTCACCTGCTTCAGCACACGACTCTGGAGCACCAACTTGTGCAACTTAGTGTGTTTTTTTTACACGTCATCTTAAGGCGCAACTGCTGCGGAGACTTCTGGGAAATGGAGTGCATGCGAAGGCAGCACATTGATTGGAGCCCAGAGGCGGAAGACCTTCCCACAAGCGCACTCCCTTCCCGACCGGAGGCGGTGTGGCGTTCGAAGTGTCCCAGCACGCGTGTCTAAGGTGAGGGCTGAGGGTCTAGGTCTTCCACATGCCGAGTGAATGCAGCGGCGGACAGAAGGGACCCCTGGAGACTGGGATGGATTAGTAGGCATGATCTGGTGGAGCTAGCTTAGGCGAGAGCCGCGGACGGAGAGTGTCCTGCCTAGTGTGCATAGATTATTTAGGACACAGAGGCGGCACCTGTGCCCTTATGGTGAACGTCCACTGTGTGTCAGAATCCTGTACTTTCAACTTGGAGGTCCCGGTCTTCCTCTACTTCCTTCTTTCCATAATAGGTGCTTCATGAATGTAGGTGGTACCGACCCTGAACCCAGGGGTGTCCACTCTACTCTCACCCAGTCCCCAAATCAGCTTTTGCATTACAGGTGTATGTCACCATACTTCTGTTTTCCATGAAACTTAAGTCATGCTATCAAGCTTCGCAAAATGCTGGGATGTGTTGCAGGATTTACTATTTTAGTCTAAATATCTGCTTAACGTTGTGGCTATCTTTTGATGAAAGCAAATTAATACATAGAATTAAAAGCTTCCAGGAACACTTTTTCGAATCCAACCTCAGCCTTTTTACAAAGCCGGAATGTCCTATGGTACCTCTTTTATTAATGTATGAGGATGGAAATTAAATTATCCTTATTAAAGCACTTAGCAAGAGCCCCATAAGAGCAATTGCCAGCAATACTAGTTAGGGTGATGTTTAAGAGCACTCCATTGTGTGTCTAGCCTCTAGGCAATAAATTATTTAATCAAGTTTCCTGTTGTAGATGCTTAATATAGTTCATATGTTAGTTGCATTGGTTTAAATGGGATGATATGTGTGATGCATTTAAGAAGCTGGCTGACAGAGAACCTTCAATAAAGATGATGTGTTGGTCATGGTTAATTACAAGCTCTGTAACTATTCTCTCACATTTCTAGAAAAAATTCCTAGAAGAGAATTGGCCATTCTGAGAGTGTCTGTGTTTGAAAGCCCTTGTATTTGTCACAATGATCTTTCTAAAGTACATTTCTAATAAGGACATGACCATGCTCAGACACCACCCCCCAAGCTCCCTTTGATGTAGTTTGACCTCTGCTGCTCTCTCCAGGCTCATCTTTTCTCCAGCATTGCTCATGACTAAGACTGCCTCTTTTCTGGTTTCCACAGTAATCCTTTCTGTGATAAGGATCTGCCTCGTATTTCTACTCAAGGTTTTCTATGCCTATAATGTTGCTCTTCCTCACATCAAAACTATACAGCCCAGTTGTGCCAAGATAGCTGCAGCATTTCTCCTTCAGTCCTTCCTCCCTGGCATAGGGGAGCCACTTCAAAGCCCTGACAGTTTACCGTGTGTCTCTCTTTATAGTACCACCCTATAGTAAATGTTAGTTGGTTTCTTTGTTCTGTGTATAAAGCTGTTGCTCCTGGCGGGCAAGGAAAGTGTCTTGCAGGGTTGGTGCTAGGTGTAGTTGGTACTAAATAAATGCTGACTAAATGGGTGGATGGATGGATCACAAGGAGCAGTGATTCCTTTGGCTGAAATAGAGTGGTCAATAAGCCACAGATGCACCTTTCCCTTTCTTCCCAGAAGTATACATACTATCTCCCCACCCCACCAGGAGTTCCCCATTAAACTCCCTTTTTAGGGGAAAGAATTGAGGTGGTGTTTCCTGTATAGCCCAGGCTGGCCTTGAACTCAGGACATAGTCCTGACTGGCCTTGAATTTGCCTTGGCTTCTTCTTGAGTGCTGAGATTGCAAGTGTTCACTGCCACACCAACCAGGCTTTAGTTAGACCCTTCATAGTGACAAGGTGAGATGCATTTAGCTAAGTTATGCAAAGGGAGTTAGGAGAGGATAAGTCTTCTGGGAATCCAGGATAAGTAAAGGTGCAGTGTGTGGGAACCTGAGCTCACTGCTTCTCAGCTTAGAACCAGTGTTTCACCTCTAATGTGAGCCACAGCCATTGGTTCTGTCTCCTGGTAACTTTGCTCCCTGGTCCCTGCGTTTACTTCAGTACCTCCTGATACCTTTCATGAACACCTGCATGTGATTGCAAGTTTTTAAAATTCATGTTCACCTAGAAGGATGCTATCTTTTCATACCAGATTATTTCCATCATAGTTTTTGTTAACAGGATACAAACTAGACATACTTGGGAAAGAGAATCTCAACTGAGTTGCCTCCATCAGATTGGCCTGTGAGTATGTTTGTGTAGGACATGTTCATTCTTCCTTTCTTTTTCTTTCTTTACTTCCTTTCTTCTTTTTTTCTTTCTCCCATCCTTCTTTCCTTCCCTCTTTCTTTTTTCTCAAGACAGGGTTTCTCTCTGTAGCCCTGGCTGTCTTGGAACTCACTCTGTAGTCCATGCTGGCCTCAAACTCTGCAAACTCACAGAAGTTTACCTGCCCCTCCCTCCCTAGTTCTGGAATTAATGGTGTGCACTGCCTCCATATGGAGTATGGCTCATTTTCTTAATTATCTGTTGATACAGGAGGGCCTAGCCCATTGTGGATAACCTTGTCTCTGGGAAAGCAGGCCTGGGCTATATAAGAAAGTAGCTGAACAAGTCAATAAGCAGTGTTCCTCCTTAGTCTTTGCTTCAGTTTCTGCCTCCAGGTTCCTGCCTAGGCTTCCCTTGGTAATGGTCTTTAACCTGTGAGCCATATAAGCCCTCTCCTTTCAGAGTTGCTTTTGGTTCATGTTTCATCAGAGCAAGAGAAAGCAAACCAGTGTATCTCTTACAGGCCAGTTAATTACTCACTAATTACTAGTTCCTAATTGGTTACTCACTGATTGTCCAATGGTGATCTGATCAGTGTGGTTCTAGGAATGAGATGGAGAGTCTTTTAAGTATCAAGGGCTGTCAATGGAATGCTAATCCTTTAAAGGGGTTACAGGTTTTATTTGTCTTATCCATATAGTAATTTGTAAGGGTGCTTATGGTTTTTACTCAGAAAACAATCAGGGAAAAATTAGGTGTGAATATATAAATATCATTGGAACCTTAATGTGCTCTGACTACTGGGAACAGAACTCTGCCCTGGAAATAGTGGTAAAGCAAACACTGTCATGATTTCCATATCCATGGCTTTTGTTCTAACTCTGGAATGAGCATGGAGTGCTCTTGGCCTTGCTTTGTTGCTCTTTGTAAGGTGTTGGGAATGAAGGTGGTCTCATTGTCACTGGTATATGGAGGGCCCTTGTCATGTGGGCCATCACATGGGTCAGAAAACCCCAGGTCATTGTCATAAGTTCTCTCCTCCCACACGTTTTCCTCACTCAGTTCTTTTCTTCCCTCCCAGGACAGCATAGGAGGGAATGGCTACTGTATCTCCACCTACCAAGTGCCAGGTGAGGTGGCCATTTTTACTTCATTCTTTATTCTGAGAGTCTTCCTTTATAACTCTTCACCCCTAGGCCAATGAAGGGCTCCAAAGTAAGATGACATTCAGTACTCTGAGCCTGTGGCCTTCCCAGAAGCTGACAGAACAGGTCTGCCTGGCAGATTCTGGAATCAGTGGTTCCAACCTGATCGTCCCTTTGGTGCAGCCAATGATGGACTGAGAGTCAGTCCCCATATGCCGAAGAGTGTTGGGTTAGGCTGGAGTTTGTGCGTGCTATAGGCATTCAGAGTTAGACCCTGCCTTAAGAAAAGAAAGAAAAGGGTTGTAAGGGAGTGTATTGTGTTTTCAGACGTCGGTGACATTTGAAGATGTGGCTGTGACTTTCACAGATGAAGAGTGGAGGCATCTGGTCCCTGTGCAGAGGGCACTCTACAAGGCAGTGATGTTGGAAACCTATGAGACCATCATCTCACTGGGTAAGGAGGCTTCCTGTGAGGCGTCATAACTTGTCCCAAACCAGTGTGGGTCACATGGGCTGGGGATTGCTACCTCTTTGACCCCACCTGAGTTTAGACCCACCTGACAGACAAAAGAGCCAACAGAGGTGGCTTTAGGTACATAGCTGGTGACCCCAGCCCTGGACAGATGGACTGCCCTGATGTTAACATCACTGGGCAACCACAGGCCTCCTTGTTTAGCAACTTGTTTCCACAAAACTGAAGTCTAGAGGATAGGGCAGAGTGTGTGTGTTGTATGTAGGGATTAGGCTGTCCAGAGGCAGCAAGGAGAAGAGTTAATGTGTCCTGGTCTTCTTGTGGCATGCCGACAGTAATGTCCTCAGTTCCAGCTGGTGGACAAGGAGCCATCTTGGTGAGAGGAACTGTCTCTCACTTGATGAAAGCCAGAGGAGGACAAAGAAGTGCCCCTGGAAGAAGCAGAGAGGGCATCAGAGATGAGCTGGATTTTGAATGTTTGTCTTAATGGCAATCTTAGCTACCTATAAAAGACACTTTGTAATTATACTTATATGATGAGGGGGTAATTTAGAGCTGTTGTTAATGTCAACTGTTAGTGATGTAAAGTGAAGTCCTTGCAGGTAATAAGGAACTCGACCAAACTTCCATAATAAGAGGCTGAAGCCAAGCACAGTAGTCTTGGCCACTCTAGGAGCACTAGTACACAGATGCAAAAGTAGATAACAGTCACATTGATGTTGCAGATTTATATTTAAAAGCCAGTATAAGCCTGAGAATGTAGCTAACTGGTTGAGTGTTTCCTAGCATGTACAAAGTCCTCAGTTTAATATCTGGGGCACACACACACACACACACACACACACACACACACACACACACACACACACACACACACTGTCTCCCATGTGTCCCCTCCCCCCCAGTCACCTCTGTCGGTCTCCTCTGTCTGTCTTCCCTGTCTCCCTTGTCTCCCCTGTCTCCCAAGGTGGAACCCTGTGCATGGGGAACTTAGAGCTCAGGTGTTTCCAGGAGTGGGATCTCATTTTGTTCTTACAGCTATGGATGTGATTGCCTCTAGAAATTGATTCAAAGAATGTAATAGGATTGCCAGTTCATACAGCACACCAGGAGATATTTCCCGGACTACTGTGTGTTAATAGCAAAACATTAAAAATAGTAAAATCTCTGTTGATAGAGGTTTGTTAAATTATTTATTCATACAATGTACTACTAGATAGCCAATGTATAATCATATAGCCATTAAAACATTGTAGAAAATCTTCTGTGCTAAATAAAATTACTATTTCAAAGTTACTACATGAAAAGAACTGCAAGTCAGTAGTATTTCACTATCCAGCTTTTTAAAGTTCTCTTAACATTTCATTACATTTTTCTTTATTTGCTTGAGGAGGCATACATGTGCACCAGCATGTGTGTGCAGATGAGAGGACCAGTAGAGGGAGTTGGTTCTCTCCTTCACCATGTGGGCTGTAGGGAGTGAACCCAGTTAGCAGGCTTGGTGCACCCACTAAGCCCCCGTTATCCAATCTTTAACAGAATCACATGTAAAGCCTTTCAGCATCAAAATGAAGAAAGAAATATTAGTAGAAACCATGAAGGGTGGTTTTTCTTTTTACTTAAGATAACTCTAGTTTTCCTACAGCGAACACAACAGACTTGTTTCCATAAAAGCAATATACTAAATATGAGCAAACAAACAAAATTGAATTCCCTCTTTGTGCTTTTTCAGTCAAGATGATCTTTTTCTTTTTTATATTCATCTCTTGAGACAAGGGCCTCTATCCTGCCAGTGTCTGGATGGAAAGCCTCCGTATGCTGCCTGTGAATTGAGGTGGCTTTTGTGGGCACTGCGCTGGCGCCTGGTGTTTGTCCTTTTCAAGAGCCTCAGTCTGGACCTTCCCTCAAAGGTGTCTTTGTTCTGTAGTCTGCATTTCTGGAAGAGTCTAGACTTAGAGGTCAGGACTAAGTTTTGGAATGGTTAGTATTTTATCACCCCAGCCAGCTGTTTTACATTTTCTCCATGAACAGGGATTCCCGTTCCTCGGTCTGACATGATTCTTCTGTTGAAGAGGGACAAGCCATGGACACAGGATCTTCTTGGATCCAAGGAGAAAGAATGGCCAGAGAGCATCTCTCTAGGTAACTGAGTTTGATCAGGATGGGTAGAGTTTTGTTTGTTTGTGTTATTTGGGTATGGAGGAATGTTAGGGATCATCCTTTTCTCAAATTCAAGTTGTCTGTTTGCATGGTTTGTTTTGTTTTTGGTTTTTGGTTTTTCCAGACAGTGTTTCTCTGTGGCTTTGGAGGCTGTCCTGGAACTACCTCTTGTAGACTAGGCTGGTCTTGAACTCACAGAGATCCACCTGCCTCTGCCTCCTGAGTGTTGGGATTAAAGGCGTGCGCCACCATCACCCAGACTTCTGTGTACATGTTTGCTTCCTATTTCTCATCAGCTCCCTGGTTCCCCCTTCTACACACTAAAGTTCTGTTTTCACCATCTTGTTCTCAGAACTGTCACTTTGCCTGTGTATACCTCTTATATTTTTATTGGTCACCCAGGTCTCTGCTTAGCCCACCCTAATTAAGCTATTGGCCTCGCTCCAGAGCCACTCTCCTGTATTCTGAGAAGTCCGTTGTCATGTTCTTTCCCTGGCTCCTCCTTTATTCCCAAGCCTTAGGCTTTCCCAATGTGTAAGACTGCTGAGAAATGAGCTGTGCTGCCATAGCATCTCTCTCCCCTGTCATTATCTCCAGGTCCAGAGAAGAAAGTGCATCTGACTTTTCTCTTTGTTGCAGACCAGGAGACTAAGCCTGAGAGCCTAGCTGCTTCAGAAGGAACACTGGGAGAAAGCCATAGACAGCAAAGTCCTCTGTGCCCTAAACCTAAAGTTCAAACACTAGCAGGTGGGTCAGAACCAGAAAAGGAAAGACTTGAAGCAGAGACTTGCAAGAAACCCCTTTCCCTGGACAAAAGCTTGAAGGGAAGGTCAGCCCCATCCAAGAAAATCCTCACTAAACGGCAAGACCAAGAATGTAGGGAGTGTGGGAAGACCTTCTTTGACCATTGGTCCCTCATCCGCCACCACAGAACTCACACTGGAGAGAAGCCCTATGACTGTCCTGAGTGTGGGAAGGCCTTCAGTCAAAGGAGCACTCTCAGTAGACATCTGATTTCCCACACAGGAGAGGGCCCATATAAGTGCAGTGTGTGTGGCAAAGCCTTCTTTGTCCGTTCATCCCTAACTGTACATCTGCGGATTCACACAGGAGAGAAGCCTTTTAAATGCAGTGTGTGTGGGAAAGCCTTCTATGTTGTCTCTTCCCTAAAGAGACACGAGAAAGCACATGTTGAGGAGCCACACCATCAGTGCCATGAGTGTGGGAAAGCCTTCTTTGAACGTTTTACTCTCATCCGCCACCAGAGAACTCACACTGGGGAGAGTCCCTATGAATGTCAACAGTGTGGAAAATCCTTTAGTGAGAAGAGCATTCTCAATCGTCACCAGCTGATCCACACTGACAGGAAGCAGTATGTATGCAGTGAGTGCGGGAGAGCATTCTGTACAGTCTCTTCCCTAAACAGACACCAGAAAGCGCATGCTGGGGAACCAAACCATCAGTGCAGTGAGTGTGGGAAAGCCTTCTTTGACCGCTCTTACCTCGCACACCACCAGAAGATACACACTGGGGACAAGCCGTATAAGTGCAGCGTGTGTGGGAAAGCCTTTAGGGAGAAGAGCATTCTCACTCGTCACCAGCTGGTCCACACTGACAGGAAGCCGTATGTATGCAGTGAGTGCGGGAAAGCTTTCTATGTTGTCTCTTCCCTAAACAGACACCGGAAAGAACACAATGGGGAGCCGCACCATCAGTGCAATGAGTGTGGGAAAGCCTTCTTTGACCGCTCGTCTTTCACACAACACCAGAAGATACACACTGGAGACAAGCCGTATGAGTGCAGCGTGTGTGGGAAAGCCTTCATCCAGAGGTGCCGGCTCACACGACATCAGAGAGTTCATACAGGGGAGAAACCCTTTGAGTGTAGTGTGTGTGGAAAACACTTCAGCTCCAAGTCCTCAATTGTTCTACATCAGAGGCGTTATGCCAAACAAGGGACAGACTGACCAGGGGAGAAGCATGAGCTTCCCAAAGGGCCTTCCTATAAAATAGGTCTCCCTGTCATCTGCAAACCCAGCATTTGCTCGTACTGACTACTCTGGTTGCCATCTTCCTGTCTCACCTCTGCTAGGCAGTGTCTGAGTAAACAGTGTACCTATTGTGCTACAGAACAAACGTGGATTGAAGAAATTGAAAGATGAATCTCCAGATTCAAAATCGTGCGTCTGCCTGCATCTACCTCCTGAGTGCTGGGATCAAAGGTGTGCACCACTACTGCCTGGTAGTAGTTACTCTTATTGCCTACTACCCTGATAGAACAGCAAATTTTTATAAGAGCAGTCAATTTAAGAATAGTTTTCAATATCTGGGAACAGGGATGTGGGCTTCTAGGGTACAGCCTGTACAAGGCAAGGGCTTACATGTTAGAGGAATTTTTTTTTCTTTTTGTTCTCTTAAGTATAGTAAATCCAAACCTTAAGTGTAATATTAACCATCACATTGACAAAAAGCAGAAGTAACTGTTCAAGGAGTAGGGGATGAAAAGTAGGAGTCAGGGTAAGACCAGGACGAGCATGTGTTACCTCAGCCACTCCAATATGGTTAATAGTACCAGTTCAGTATCACTTGTAGGACCTAGCCATTTCTGAGTTGTAATTTGTGGGGTTGAAAATCCACATTTCCTTGCTCGGAACAATCTGACACAGCATCTTTAATTCCTTCATGGAAACTGAGGTAAATATCTGTGCCAGTTACAACACCTTTGTCACTGAGAGAATCTAAATAAACCCTCTTATACCTTTACTTGGCTTTGATTTCAATTTTATAGTCATTAACTTGGGGGGTGGAGAAGTAGTTCACCCCAAATTTATCATTACCTTGGTGCCTCTCGTCTACTCTGTTCGTAATAAGCCTCCATATACAAGCATATACAAGCCTTGCTGTCCCCAGATAAGATGGTCTTCGCTGGCCATAGCTTTCACTTTCCTTGCTAGCATTCTAAATCTCTCTCTCTCTCTCTCTCTCTCTCTCTCTCTCTCTCTCTCTCTCTCTTTCTCTCTCTTACACACACACACACACACACACACACACACACACACACACAGGAGCATACACAAACCCAGAACCACTTATCTCCAAATTATTAGCTTTTTCAAGCAAGGCCAACTGAAATGATCCTTTCGAGTTAGTTACTGACCACCACACTAATTAAACCAATTAAAGTTTTGAGTCCTTTTATTAATGGCCAAATGAAAAGTGAGCTTGTGCCTCTGAAGTCTCTTGGTGTCCAAGCTCAGGTGTACAGCCTTTTTAAAAACAAAACCACAACTACATCGGTTGTGGTTGCTGGCAGAGGGGGGTGTTACATTTCCTGATGGAATCCGGGTTGCCTAGGAATATCTGTTTTCTTTGTAAAGTGCAGCAGTATCTTCCAGACACTACAAAATATATCTGGGCCATGGTCAAGGGTCATGGACAGTCCCAAAAGTGTTTCTTAGGTGAATGTGACTGTTGGGAGTAGGGAGCTGAGAAATGTCTGGGCAGACACAAAGTAAACTTGGGACAAGTTTATATCACAAGAAGTATCAGTTCCCAGTTACAAGCTTAATGAAAGTGGAGGCTGGGGACATGGCACAGTGGGTAAAAAGTGCCTGCCACCAAGCTGGATATGGTGGATATGGGGATGGACAACCTACTCTAGCAAGTTGTCTTTTGACAGCCACGGGCACTTTGTGTCATACCTCCAAATAAATAATGAATGAATGAAGTTTAAAATAAAAAAATAAGTGAAAGCTTCATCCAGACAAACAACCCGGTGGGGCATGCGTCCAAGCATTTCCCCTTAGAGAGGAGAAATGGGAAACCCACATGGGTAAAGGGCGCGATCCTCCAGGACACAGTCACCCAGAATGAAGGTCCTACGGCACGTCGTTTGGTGCCCTGAGTGCACAATGCTTGCGTCGAGGGACGGGAAGCAACGCGGGAACTCGTGCATGGGCCATGCAAAATTGAGAGTGCATATCGCTCGCACAGGGAGGTCCTCTGGGAAGCCCCCTGAGGCGTTAGGCGCTATGTCCAGAGGATTCTGGGAGTTGTAGTTCAGCGGAGCAGCCAGCTGGCGCGTCTCCGCCCAGGGGTCTCAGGTACCTTTGTAGGCGGTGAGAGGTCCCCTCGGAGATTGCAGAACAAGGTGAAGGTCTCGGCCCCGCCTCTAGGTGCACCCTAGCGGCATAGTCACACTGTTCCCTGGCGGGCGGTGTGGCAGCCTCGGTAGAGCCCGCGTCCTAGGTGAGGCACTGTGAGCGAAGCACAGGGCTTCCTGTTTCTGGGTCCCATATTGGGATTCTGAGGGAGAGCCGACTACTTCCATCCATTGGTCATCACGATGAGAGCAAATGCCCCTATAACCCACCGCTTCGACAGTTCTGCTTCTGGCACCTACTTGCTTTTGTCCCCTGGGGAACTCTGTAAGGAAAGAGACTACCCCATTTTGTCAGATAGGAAAAGCAGGGTCTTGGAAAGTCTCAGGTTTTATTTAGAATCCTTTTTGTTTGGGCTTGGGGTTTATTGTTTTTAGTTCTTAAATGCTTTAGATGTTTTCACACAAAACCCATCAGTGTTCAGAGAAAGCTGGTATTGCATTTGAAAAGCCAGTGGTCAAAAAGAAAAAAACTGGTGTCGTCTTCAGTCATCCCTTGAGCTGAAAGTACAACAAAGATGAATCATTAATTGAGGCACAGGTCTGTGCACAGAGATCTGTATTATTTTGACTAAGCAGATGAAAGAGAAATATGCATTTGTGTAAGGTATTCAGATTCTCACAGAAGAGGCCTACTGTAGTGTTAGCTGCAAAAGTGTACTGACATTCATATCAGCTGTCTTGTATCAGGGATGTTATGGGATTGTTCCCTCTATTAACTTTTAGGCAAGGTAGCTAGTGCCTGGGGGCTGGACTAACAGTCATGGCTCCTGCCCTCCACTTCTAGGCTCACTTTCTGAGAACTCAGCTCATCCCTGTGTTGGGAAACCAAAAGAAAATGGCATAATCAATGTGTTCCTGACACCTGGGACTCAGGTAAGTCTATATGTCTTCTTTGCTCAGCATGGATATGTGTTCTTCTTAAAACTTTCTCAATGCATATTTAAGAAGAAAAAAAAAAAAAACCTTTCTCTGCCCTATTTTGTAGACCACTAGGATCATCCTAAGAGACTGAGTGATGAACCTTACAGGAAATATTCTTCCCTTAGGACTTTCCTTCCTAGGATTGATTCTTGGCCATCCACTGTACTGTGCATGTTCTAACCACTCACAAGTATAAATGGCCATGTGAGATGAGAATTACTAACAGCCATACACCCTGACTCATGGTGTTTGCTGAGGCAGGAGACTATGAACACATAAAATAAATGGCATGAAGGAACACACACACACACACACACACACACACACACACACACACACACACGCGTGTGTGTGTGTGTGTGTGTGTGTGTGTGTGTGTATGTATATGTATATATATACATTATATATATATATGTATGTATGTATGTATGTATTTTAAACACAGAAATGATGTCTCTGCCAAGTTATTGCTGATCTGGGAGGATGTCCATCAACAGACTACTTGAAAGGTTTTAAGATAAAAATTCATTTTGAAAAACTAAGGAAGGTAGTTGGTAGTTGGAAAGTAGAGAACAGGGATAATCCAAGCGAGAACAGCTTTGGTTGGTGGAACGGTGCCTGTAAGTGATTAGAGGGGTGAAATGGCATGTGTCACTGTAGGACGAGTTAAAGTCTAAGAGGGTGTGTTATATAACCCGACCACAGGAAAGAAATCCCTCCCTTGTCTTATTCCAAAGCTGCATAGGCCCCTCGAACATTTTCAGAAGGCCAGCAGGTGCCAAAACTGATTGGAAAGAAATTAATAAGCATATCTCTGTAGAATCTGGAAGACTGGCAGTCCTTCTGTATAGGTGCTGCCACTGCTTATCCATATCATACCCAGCTGCTGAGAGACATCAGACCAGGTATATTTGCTGACCAGGTATATAGTTGCTGACGATGGTAGATGGTATAAAACTTCAGTTCCGAGGGCTGGAGAGAGGCTTAGTGGTTAACAGGACTTGCTATTCTTGGGTTCGGTTCCCAGCATCCACATGGCAGCCGAAATCTTTGTCCACTTCTATATCCGACACCCTTTTCTGGCCTCCTCCGGCACCAGACACATACACATATGCAGTCAAAATGCTCATACATAAAACAAAAATAAATCCTGAAAGGGAAGCAATGAGACTGTCAGGAATGAATCCTAAAGTCCTTTCTGTGCATTCGGCTTAAGGGAAGGGAATAAGCTTGATGCCCCAGGAGGCAAGGCCATCTGGGAAGGAAAACCTAAGTGAGATCGAGTGTGAGTAACGATCACATGGCTGAAAGGATGGAGCAGGGGGACAGCACTCAGGAATAGGATGCAGCATGCATGCACAAGGCAATGTGACACACATTCCAACAGATGGATGGCAGTCAGCGCCCAGGGATTTAGAAGGATGAGTGTAGGAAGAAGAGTCGACGTGGAGCTTATCAGTGCCTTGGGGACAATGACAGCAGCATTTGGGGAACTTGATGAGTATTTGAGTTTTTTGTTTTTTGTTTTTTTAGTTTTTCGAGACAGGGTTTCTCTGTATAGCTTTGGAGCCTATCCTGACAATCGGGCTGGCCTCGAACTCACAGAGATCCGCCTGCCTCTGCCTCCCGAGTGCTAGGATTAAAGGCGTGTGCCACCAACGCCCAGCCCAAGTATTTGAGTTTGAGTAAATCCATATTCTGTGGCACTTGCAGCAACCATGTCTATCTATCTATCTATCTATCTATCTATCTATCTATCTACTATCTACTATCTGCTTAGGGTTTTTTTGAGACAAGGCTTCTCTGTATAGCCCTGGAACTGTCATGGAACTCCTCTGCAGATCCAGCTGGCCTCGAACTCACAGAGATTCACCTGCCTCTGCCTCCCTCATGTTGAGATTAAAGGCGTGCGCCACCACTGCCTGTCAAACAAGTTGATTTTTAGTGTAATGGACTAAGAAAGGAAGGCTAAAGAGAGGAGCACTTTCTCTTTTATGAACCCCTTGTGTTTCAAAAACCATACTGCAAAGGCATTGTGGTACTTTTTGTGCCTTTCCCTGAATAAAGAGTAAGTAGTTCCTCAGTTGTTTAATTCATCAGTACAGAAACTAGAAAGTCCACGTCTTCATGTTTTTGATTTGAAGGTGCTGCTCACAGGTAGCATGGATTCTGATGCAAAAAAGACAAAGAACAAACCTGTGGAACATAAACATGCCAAAGGGTCTTAACGTTAAAAGGGACATGAGAGTCATTTTTGTCTACTCTTCCTGTCACCTTCCTACACTATCAGTGGTTCTTTGGGGCAAGGGGAGTCTCTGGCCAGAGGCCAATGGTAGCCATTGGTGTATTTGGCTTTTCAGGAATTGCTGACCAAGATATGGCTGAGGATCTCACCCAGTGGGGAAAGCTGAGCCCTTCTCAGGGAGATATGCCCAAGAAGCACAGGAATCTGGGTTTTGCTGAGTAAGAATTGTGCCCCTCCCCCTGTGAGTTACCTAGCTTGGTACCTTTCTACCAGGAACTCTGAGGCTCTTAGTTCCAAAGATCTGTAGTCTTTGTAAGGCCTGACAAAGCTCCTGCTTTGTGTTTATCATTCTACTTTGATCACTTCCAGAATTGTCGTCATAGCCTGTAGTACCTTTCTCTACTCCTTAGCCAAGGATATCAAGACAAAGTTCTGGTGTCTATAACTCTTAAGAGAATAGATAGTTATTTGTATAGTGAAGGTATAGTGATTTAACCATTCTGAACGCCAATAAACATTGTGCTGGCTAGTTTTATGTAAACTTAACAAAAGCTAGAGTTATCTGAAAGGGGGGAGCCTCAATTGAGAAAATGCCTACCTAAAATCTGGCTGTAGTGCATTTTCTTAATTAGTGATTGATGGGGGAAGCCCCAGTCCATTGTTGGTGGTGCCATCTTTGGGCTGGTGGTCCTGGGTTTATAAGAAAGCAGGCTGAGCAAGCCATGAGGAGCAAGCCAGTAAGCAGCACTTCTCCATGTCTTCTGTGTCAGTTCCTGTCTTCTGGTTCCTGCCCTGCTTGAGTTCCTGTCCTGACTTCCTTCACTAATGAATAGTGATGTGGAAACATAAGCCAAATAAACCCATTCTTCTGCGAGCTGCTTTGGTTATGGTGTTTCATCACAGCAATAGCAACCCTAAGTAGGCCAAACCCCATATCAACTTTTCTGCCTTCTAAGCACTATTGGAGAAATCTAAAACTGACCCTCCCCATCCCCTTTCTTCTCTTCTTCTTCCTCATCCCCCACATCTTTCCTTAGGACCAGGGCACCATCAGTGCACTCTTTACCAGACTCCTTTCCTTTTCTTTCCTTGTGAACAGGGCTTCCAATTCCCAAACCCGATGTGATCTCTCAGTTGGAGAACAGGGAAGAACGAGAGAGGGCTGTCTCAAAAGCAGCTAGTCCAGGTGAGTGACTCTTGGGGACAATGGGAATATAACTCATATGGCTACGTAAGTGCTTGTGGAGGCACCTGTCCAGATTGCCTCTACCCGTGGAAATGCCACTCAGACAGTGCAAAGGCCACCAGGCTGTTAACTACCTCTGCTCCCAGCCTTCTGGGTGAAAAACAGGCTATACATCTTTCCCTTTGAAGAGACAACCCTCTATGTTTAACATTCCTGGATCCACAGCGCTTATCTGTGTGCACAGGCACCTCTGTGCCTCCTACATTTCTAGACTTTCTTTTTACATGCTATTTTGTATTTGCATCATAAGGATTATTTTCTGTCTTAGTCCACAGATATTGGTTGACTTCTGTGTTTTCCTTATCCAAGCAGAGGCAGCATGGCATTGTGGTTCAGGCTATAGACTTTGAAACCAGTCTTCTAGGTTCAAAACTGACCCTTAAGTACTCAGTATTTTTGTGGTCTTTAAGGAGTGGGTTACCCTCTTTGTGAGTCAAGTTTTCCAGCTATAAAATGAGAGCTCTTCACTCACTGTGGTGATGATCAAATAGAATAGTTTAAGAAAGTGTTTAGAACATCACCCCCTATATGCTAGCAAATGAATGTTATTGGTTAACTATGGTATTTTTAATGCTGTCACGTTGCTTCTGTCGAGATAGATTATTGCAATAGTTTACCAGCAAATTTATATTTCTTTGGTCTTATCCTTGTATAATTGAAGAAGCATTGTTTTTTTCTGGGTTCTTCAATGAGTTGCTAACTTTTCCAATGCTATATTTTTCTATGTTCTTCCAAGATCTTCATTGTCTTCCTGCCTACACTTTTTGAGTTCTCTTGAACCCTTAACAGAAGAAAGGCATGTCTCTCAGCATCCTACAGATACTTAGAGCTTCAGTTCTTCATTTCCCTTAGCTGGACATTTATTTGCTTTTGATGTTTTTCTACTTATTTGTCCTTCAAATTTTCAGGTACTTTGTTGAGTGTGGTATGCAGTTTATAACATTTAGAGACATAGCTCAATATTAAATAGCATCTGTGTTAGTCTTTTTGTGTGTGTGTTGGTATGGCAAAATGTTCAATGTAAGTATTTTGTAAGAAAAGACATTTCTTTAGACACTTCTGGAAAATAAAGAGCTTTGTGTCACATCTTAAGATCTCCCTTGTCTACATGACAATGTGGCAGAGAAACAGAAAAGGAAGTGGTCATCTGCAGAAGGGATCAAGTATATAGGATAGTTTCATGTTATAGCAGCCCAATACTGCAAGAATGAATTCACTCCTCAAAACACCCTTCCAAAAGAATTGTCCCCTGATCGAATACATATCATTAGTCCCTGCTTCTTATAGGCTCTACCAATCAACGCTGCTACACTAGTTATCAAGTTAGCACATGAGCCTTGGGGCCATGCTCAACCTGTATCCAAATGATAACACTTAGAAGCCTGGAATGATTTAAAGCTATTTTTAGCAATGAAACTTTCTCCCTGAACTCTATCAGTACATCAGGATTTTGACACAGCTACCCTGACACATTGGGAACCAGTCTGAGCAAATGAAACTGTGACCTGCTCTGCACAGATTGCTGGTTTTCTTTTTTTAAAAAAATGTGATTCTGTTTTATTCTTTGTATTTTTTTTGTTTGGGGATGATAGTAAACAAATCAGAGATTACCATGTGTTTTCTAACTACTAAACTTTATAATAATTTGAATTAGCAGAGCCATACAACATTAAATACTAGCTTCTAGAATTTGTGTCTTATTTTGAAACAGTGACAACCAGTGTGTGTGTGTGTGTGTGTGTGTGTGTGTGTGTGTGTGTGTGTGTGTGTGTGTGGTATGTAAGAGGAAAGATTCGGAAAGATTAGTTTTTAGTTGCAATTGGGGAAAAAGAGCATGGGAAAAGATTATAGCAAGAAGGGAAGGTAAAGATGGTCTTTTTTCAGGTCTGCAGGAAAAGGCTCTGTGGTACAATGAGTGACCCCCTAGAAATTTTTGTTATGGTGTCATCCATGTGTCCTGCAGACACTTTTTTTCTATCATTCCTCAAGCCACCACTGCTTGGATTTGTTCCACTATTATTCTCTATTTCCCACCTTCCTGACTAATGCAGTGTTGACTGGCTTCTCACCCTTCCCTTTTTGAAGCATCTGTTATCAGTCAGCCATTCTCTTTCATGTCCTTCCAATAGTACAAGACCCTGCAAATTTTGCAGTGTGTGTTTCCTGCATCTTTGTTTCATTACTTCCCTAGTATAGATGTTATTTTTCTTTCTTTATGTAACTTGTTCCTTTCAGAGTGGGAACCAATACCAGAAAGCAGGAAGCTAACTCCAGAGAAGCATTTTCCTGAAGAGGAGCCATCCCCTGGAGTGGTGCTGGAGAGCTTTCCAGAGGAAAGGTCCCAAGACTGGGAAGACTTTCTGGAGAACCAACAGGAAAACCATGAGAAACACCCCATACAAGAGCTGGTCTGTCAGAAGAGACTTTCTCTGGAGAGAAGCTACCAGTGTGATGAATTTAGAAGAAATTTTAGTCAGTGCTCATTACTTGTTCAACACCAAGGAGACAGACTTCATAATTGTGGTTCACTTAAGAACTTTAAAAATTCAGATGTGATTAAACAAGGGAAATCTTGTGCAGGAAAGAAACCTTGGAAATGTAATGAGTGTGAGGAAAGCCTTCAGTTACTACTCAGATTTTGTCTTGCTTCAGATAATTCACACAGGAGAAAAGCCCTATGAATGTAACGAATGTGGTAAAGCATTCAGCCAGAGCATCCACCTTACCCTACACCAGAGAATCCATACTGGAGAGAAGCCCTGTAAGTGTCAGGAATGTGGGCTGGCCTTCAGTCACCGCTCAGCCCTTATTCAGCATCACATAAGTCACACGGGAGAGAAACCCTATGAATGCAATGATTGTGGGAAGGCCTTTAATCAGAGCTCATACCTCACTCAACATCAGCGGATTCATACTGGAGAGAAACTGTATGAGTTGTAAAGAATGTGGGAAGGCCTTCAGCCAAAGCACATTCCTTACCCAGCATCAGGGCGTTCACACTGGAGAGAAACCTTACAAGTGTAACGAATGTGGCAGAGCTTTTAGTGATCGTTCAGGCCTTATTCAGCACCAGAGAACTCATACTGGAGAGAGGCCATATGAGTGTAATGTGTGTGGGAAAGCCTTTGGCTACTGTTCAGCCCTGACTCAGCATCAAGGAACTCATACTGGGAAGAAGCCGTATAAATGCAGTGTGTGTGCCAAAGCCTTCAATGATCGCTCAGCCCTTATTGGTTATCAGAGGACACACACTCTGGAGAGAAGCCTTGCAAATATAAGGACTGTGGAAAAGCTTTCAGCCAGAGCTCATCTCTTACAAAACACCAGAAAACTCACACTGGAGAAAAACCCTATAAATGTAAAGAATGTGGAAAAGCTTTTAGCCAGAGCTCCTCTCTTTCTCAACGTCAGAAAACTCATGCTGGAGGGAGAAGCATATGGACAAGCCTTTAGTGAGCATTCACTCTTTGTCCAACAAAAGAGAATCCATACTGGATTCTTGTATTACATTCAAAGTATATTTTGTTTTGAGCATTTACCATATGTTATGAGGGCTACAAAGAAAATTTAAGTTGATTATTTTTAAAAGTTATTGAGTCATCTTCTGATGTGGGGCATAACTCACTTAGGCTATGAAAGGAGGTTTTACATTTTTAAGTTATTCTTTTATTTATTTATTTATTTATTTATTTATTTGTATTTGATGTGCATTGTCATTTTACCTGCATGTGTGTCTGTATGAGAATGCCAGGTCCCCTGGAACAGGAGTTACAGACAGTTGTAAGCTTCCATGTTGGTGCTGGGGATTGAACTCTGTCCTCTGGAAGAGCAGCCAGTGCTCTTAACTGCTGAGCCATCTCTCCAGCCCTGAGGTTTGAAACTTTTAAAATAATTCCTGAATGGAAGGCACCAAAAGGAAATTCTCTTCAAACATCCTAATGTGTGTGCACATTGCCAAGTCCTTGCGAGTAGGGTATGCACATTGGAAAGAAGACGTCTTACTTATGCTAGATAGTCTCTGGATGCTGCGGAGATGGGTTCTAAGGAAATAAGTGGTCATTGTGGGAATAAAAATAAAAGATTGAGGGCTCATAATGAGTTTGCCTAGGGTCCTGAATGGTCAAACACTTGTCCTTCAGCCTGAAGAACAAGAACACAAAGGAGGTAGATGGAAAGATAGGGGAAGAGTTGAGGGGCGTTGGCTGCAGTAACTTAGTGTTGATACCCAGAAAAAATATATACTAGACTTGACAGCTGATGTGCTGCAGAGCTCATGTGAAGGCAGCTTTCTCCTAAAGCTGGGGGAGATTGGCGTGGGGGCCTCTTCTGTACTTTTTGTCTTTATATCTTGATTATTAAGATATATGCTGGGAATCACCTTTATCCCAAAGATGAAGACTTACAGCTTAGTTTACAAAAGAGACCTTTGATATATTCAGTGGGTTCTAAACTATCTGAGTTCCCTAAGAATATTTATTTATAAAGATTGACCTCAATTGTAAGTAGTTTGTACCTTGTTTTCTTTTTTTATACCATAGAAAACTTAATTGTACATTTACACTGACATTGCATTGATTGTGAGAACCTTGGAAAGGCTGATGTGCTTGCCTTTCTCCATTATACTCTTGGAACAGTGGCAGGTGACTTTGTACACATACATTTTTAACTGAAATTTTGAAGGTTAGTATTAGAAACATTTGAATGTGATAATTTTATCTTCAGGTTTCACTGTGCAGTGTCTTGGTGTGAATTTCTTTGAGTGGATTTCTCTCTTGTGTTTGTTGACCTGCTCCGATCCATAGGTATAGAAACTTTGTCAAATCTGGGGAGTTTTCAGTCCAGTGCTATTTCTTCAAAATAACATTTTTTAGCCCACAGCCCTACCTGGTCTCCATGTCTGGATTTGGATAGCAGGACACTTAGCTTGTGGTATTACAAGTTTTTGAGACTCTGTTCATTTTTTTAAGTCCATTTTTATTACTCTTCTTGGTCTGTTGAAACAAAATCTCATGGATTAGGGGGCCCAAGAAAGCTGTCTCCCAGAATTCTGGAGTTTGAGGGGTCTAAGATTAGGATACCATCTAACTCCATTTCCTGCCAGACTTCTCCTAACTCACAGACATCTGCCTTTCCTTTTCTGTTTTCTACGGATCTTTAAAGTCCTATTTCCAAACACAGTTTACACTAGGCACTAGGCCTTCAGTACACATTTTTAAGGAGACACAATGTATCCCTTGTCATGCTTCTCCTGTCCCTTTCCACCAAATTCATGCCCATGCATGAAATGCATTCATTCCATCCCAGTAGCTGCCAAAGTCTGAAATTCCAGCCCCAGCTATAAGGTCTCAAGTCCCAAGTTTAGTCTACCACCTGGATCAGATATGACTGAGATGTTTGATTATCCATCCTAAGCTATGCGCCTGTGAAACTGAGTAAGTTACGTGCTTCTAAAATGCTATGGAAGGACAGGCATAGAATAGACATCACTACACCAAAGGATAGAAATGCAAATGAAGGAATGGGTGATGGATACCAAGCAATTTCAAAACCTGGCAAATTCCACTAGATTGTAAGACATAAGAATAATCTGTTTTGGCTTGATTCACAGCCAATGAGCCTGTTAGTGTGACACTCCTTCCTCCATGGTCTTCCAGATAGCCTCATTGCCAGGGCTCTGCAGGGCAGTCTGAGCTGTCAGGTTTATATTGAAGGCCACCTTTCCTGTTGAAAGCAAGGATGAACTAGTTGAATTCACCTATGAGCTATGCCCATCATTTTATTAGCCTTTGAGCTGTACCCACCTGTAGGGAGAGACCCAGGATACCTGTACCATTCACCCTGCCCATGTGGGCATGGTCACAGATACATCGAGGGGTAGGATAAAGAGAGAGGACAGGAGGCACTCTCTTTCTCTCTCAGGGTTCAGCCAGCTCTTGGAAGCATCTGGGATCCTGGCGGCTCGGAGTGCCCATGTGAGTTGTTTTCATTGTCATCATTTGTAATATACCATCAATAACCATATCTAATAGTTTGTGTTCATGATCACCCACCATGTTATCAAATGACTGTTCAGACACAGCATTGGTGCTTTCTTCCTAACAAACTTCCTCGGGTTTTCCCGCGTGAGTAGAATTTTCCCACATCTGTAGACTCTCGTTCCTTCACAATTAACATTCCATACATTACTTCATCTGTCCCGTCTCACATCTTCACTATAAGCAGAAAGCCTCCACCCTTCACTTTTAGTACTTTATTGACATTTGCTGCCCTATAGCCAGTTTCATCACTCTAACGGTCTTCTTCCACAAAACACTAGCATACTCATTAGACAAGTCTGACATCACCAAAATGCCATCTCTAGTTCCAGAGGCATGTTCCTCATCCATCTAAACCTCACCAGAATAGCCTTACATCCTGTGCACCCTCAGAACTCCTCTGGCCTCTCCCCACTACCCAGTTGCAAAGGTGCTTTGGCATGGTTAATGTGTGCTGCAGCAGCATCCCATGTTTTGGGACAAGCTCGCCTTTCCCAAACTTACTGGCGTCAGATAGAAAAGTCTAGCCCTCAGATAGAGAAGACATTTTCTTGAGGCCTTGCTGCTATGATGGCATTCTTTTCATTACCCTAGACATAGTCCTGGGAACTGGACTCCTGGGCTGTGGTAGAAATCCATGAGTGTCGTGACTTCCAGTATTAGAGAGGGGCAAGATGGCTTCATTGCCACGGGGCAAATCCTGACTCTACCCCTTCACTGATGCCAGTAAGTCTGGGAAAGGCTAGCTTGTCTCTGGGTAGTTTGGGGAACCTCAACCCTTTATATATCCTCTGCTAACATTGGTGACGAGGGGCCTGGGATAGGGTTTCAGAATCTGGCCCCTTGATCTCTGACACCACCACAGGGTTGGGTAGAGACTATTAGTTCAGGATCCCCGAATATCCCTTGCTGGTAGGGGAAGGGCTGTGTGATTTCTTGTGCTAGAACTGAGCAATATTGTCTGAAAGTTTTTTACCCTGCTGCTCTGCTTCCCTTCCTGACCCGTTTGCTAGAAAGAATAGGTCGGCTTTTCTTGGGCCTTTAAAACTCTACCTCCTCCTCTCCTCTCTTCCTCTCCTGTTCTCTCCCTCCCAGCTCTGCAAATTTGGCTTGCCAGCTTCTCCAAGAGCAGTTTGTGATACAAGGCTAAAAGTAATTTTAAGAAATTCTGCTGTGGGGTCCCTCCGGTTTCTAGGTCTTTGTCCATTTCAACTCTCTCTACCTGTTAGAACCTTCTTGCATTCATCGTATTCAGGTTTTCAGCTGTGCTTGGACTGATAGGGAAAACAGCTACTCCATCTTACCCTTGCCATTCTTGCACTGCGACTGACAGACACAGCATGTGGTGTTCTGCGCAGCACAGCCTGCAGGTCTGTGACATACAGCCAGTACAGAATAGCCAGTTAGAATGGAATGCTCACTGGCTCTGCAGAGAGGCTCCTGTGTGTAAGCAACACACTGATTCCTCTACATTTGAAGGGACTATATTTTTTTTTCAGCTGAAACAGCAGTGTTTAATTTATGCATTGCAAACTTAAGAAGGAAAGATAGCCATAACTATGACTATGAACTGTGTTGTTAATGTTTTCATTTGTATCTTAACTCCCAGGATGGGTAAGAACCATTAACAAATAGAATTTACATTTTTTAGCTATTGGTTCATTTAAATTTGATATATGACATTATAAAGAACAAATAAAATTGAAATGATACTTGATATTTGAGACAAGTCACTTTATGCTTGAAATGTTTCTTTATATATGCATTTTCTATTTTTCTTTCTTTTCTTTTCTTTTTTTTTCTGTTTTTTCGAGACAGTCTTTGGAGGCTGTCTTGGAACTAGCTCTTGTAGACCAGGCTGGTCTCGAACTCAGAGATCCGCCTGCCTCTGCCTCCCGAGTGCTGGGATTAAAGGCATGTGCCACCACCGCCCGGCCTATATATGCATTTTCAAAATGTCATACCTATTTGAGAGCTTCTAGAACTAGGTAGAGAGTAGGTACAAAAGTGGTTTATAAACTGTTAGGTGCTATATAATTATTAGTTATTATTGGTATAGTTATTTATATGACCTGTCCATCCTTTATTCTTTGTGATGTACAGATCAATAAAAATGACTATCAATGTAGTGGTGGTGGTCTTTGTATTTTCCTTTTTGTTTATTTTGGGTTTCGGTTTTGGGTTTTTTTGTTTTGTTTTGTTTTGGTTTGGTTTGGTTTGGTTTTTCGAGACAGGGTTTCTCTGTGTAGCTTTGTAGACCAGACTGGCGATCCTCCTGCCTCTGCCTCCCAAGTGTTGGGATTAAAGGCGTGTGCCACCACCCAGCTTCTTTGTATTTTCTTTTTAAACTAAGTTTTCTTGAGCAGTAGCATATATATATATATATATATATATATATATATATTATATATTATACATATATATCTTTTGTAATAAGCATATTTTTAAAGCATTCCACTTTTATGTGGTTGCATGTGTGTCTGTGTGAGGTTATACACACATACCTGTGGATGCCCAAAGAGGTCAAACACATCAGGTCTCCTGAACCTGGAGTTACAGGCAGTTGTGAAATGTACAATGCAGTTGCCAGGAACTGAACTCTGTTTCCTCTGCAAGAGCAGTACACACTCTTAACTGCTGGTCCATCTCTCCAGTCCCAAGATGTTCATTATTAATGTAACAAACTATATTGATTTATTGCAATGTTAAAGGATCCAAGCATTCCTGGGATTTAACCAATGTCCCGATTTTCCCATTTCTGGAAGAGATGGGAAGAAACATTCTTTGAATGTCCGTGTCCCCTACTAAATTGGGATTGCTGTGTTTATAGACTTGTTGATTAGCTTTAGGACTAGTCATATTTCCATTTCTTATGTGTGGTTTGTAACTGTCTTTTTCTATCTAAGATTGCTTCTTTATAGTCTTTCTCTTGATTCTGTTTTCAGAGGTTTGTCAACTTTACTTGGCCCTTAAAATTAACTTTTTGGGTTTTTAGAAAATCAACTTTATCAATATTTACTTCACATACAATAAAATCCATCCACTTGTTCAATGAGCTTGAAAAAGTTGGTGCCTCTTGTACCCACCACTGTGGTTGTGTGCTGTATGGAAGCTGTTCTAGCTTTTCCCTCCTCGTCCTCTGCTTGTCTTGTATCTGTGTCCCCCTCTCTCTTTCACTCCCTCCCTCTCCTTCTCTCCTTCATTTCTTCCTTTACTACCCACTGAACTGTTTCATCTGTCCCCAAATTTTAAAGCTGAATAATACTCCTTTGGGTATATGCACTGCTTTGTAATTACATTAACCACTAGACATTTGAGTTGCTTCCATCTCTATTATTTGAATAATCCTGTTGTGAGTGTGGAGATAGGAATCCCTCTGAGATCTTATTTCCATTCTTTTCGGCATACTTGTTGCTATAACAACACCTACGATAAACAAGAGAAAAGGTCTCCCTCGCAGCTTTAGAGATTACAACCAACTCAGTTGTCCCATTGTGAAGGAGCATAGTTTGCTGGGAGCACATGTTGGCAGAGTCAATTTACTTCAGGGCAAGGAATGAAAGAGAGGAAGGGGCTGGAGTCCCTGTTGCCCTTTCAAGGGCACACCCCCATTAGCCAGAAGATCAACCCCTAGATATCATCTCTCCAAGGTTCTACCACCTCCAGACAGTCATGACTAGGTGCCAGTCTTTTACCATAGCAGTTTGGGATACATACTTAACCAAATCATAGCAATACCAGCAAGCGAGACCGCTAGATCCTCTGGTAATTCTACTTTTAATTTCTGTGCAACCTCTATGGTGTTTTCTTGTTCCTTTATATTTGACTGTATCTGCACATCTAACCATAACACCCTGACCCAACCCAAGAAATCAAATGTCAGTGTAAGCGCACTCCCTGTCACACAGCATTAACTTATCCATAGTTATCCCCAAATACCATTTACAGTTCCCCTGTTCTGCTTCCAATCAGTAGTGACATGTATTGCATTTATTTGCTCTGCCTCTATGGTCTCTTTCAGCCTAAAGAGGTATTTCTTCTTGCTGTAATTAGAGTCTCAAGTGTGCCTCCAAAAAGCGCATGTGTTGAAGACGGGGTCTGTAATGTAGTGTTCAGAGGTCAGACTTTGGGGAAGTGATCGGCTTATGAGCAGGCTGATGGATACATTAATTGCTGCAACATTCATTGATGGATGCACAATGAAATGGATTGTCGGGAGGGGTAGCGTCTGAGGGCCAGTGCCTGACTGGAACGAGTCACTGTGGACACCACTTTGAAAGGTCTGTGCTCGCTAGTTTTTTGTGTCAAAAAGAGGTGCACATCTGAGACCCTAGCATTCCAACTTGGCAATGGAGACGGAGAATACACCAGAAGCTTAAGAGCCAGCTGACCTGGAGTAAGCCATGTAACAGCAGAACCAAGAGAAGCCATGCTTCAACATGATGGAAGAAGAGATCGGGCTCCCAAAGGTTGTCCCTTGATGTCCTCATGCACACCACGGCATTGTGCACACTAACACTCACACATAAACACACACACTTAAAACAGTTTTTATACATTCACATTAAACATTTTTTTGAGATTTATGTTTATTTTAGCTGAGTGGATATTTGACCTGCGTGTATGTCTGTGCACTGCATGTTTACAGCGCCCATGGAGGCCGGAAGAGCATGTCAGCTCCTCTAGAACTGTACTTACAGCTGCTGCAGTCATTAGCTACATATGGGTGCTGGGAATCAAACCCTGGTCCTCTGGAAGGGTAGCCAGTGCCCTTAACTCTTGAGTCATCTCGCCAATCTTGCATTTTAAAAATATTTTAATTAAAATCTAATTACATTCACTCCGCCTCTCCCCTTTCCTCCCCCCAACTCTTCCCATACTCCTTCCTCCATCCCCCCCCACAGCCACCTCAAGGGGGCTAGAGAGATTGGGGGGGGCTGGAGAGATGGCAGGGGCCAGAGAAATGGTCTGTGGTTAAGAGAACATGCTGCTTTTGCAAGGGACACTAGTGTGGTACCCAGAAGTCACATGGGTGGTTCACAGCCACCTATAACTCCAGATCCAGGGAATGTGACGCCCTCTTCTGGCCTCTGCAGTGAACTCACATGCAAATTCACACCCAGACACATACATTCAAAATAAGAAGAAAAACTGTTTAAGTGGAGTGTCTGAAATGTTGGCAGGGACTGATGGGGACCGAGTCTAAGGCCTCTCGAAGGCTAAGCCAGAGCTCTGCCATAGAGCTACATCCACAGTGCCTCTAAGTTTTTATCTATTTTAAAATTTCATTTTTATTCATCTGCGGGAGTTTGGTAGACATACTCTTGATGTGTTCTAAAATACAGCTTTCCTCGTCTATCAGGATGTGTTCATGATGTTCCCAGTGGAGCAGGAAACATCATGTAATATCACATCTTGTGTACTTTATTCTTATAGCTTTTCTTTAGCATATGTCAATCATTGATCCTGTGCCCCAGCTAGGGCCATTATTGAGTAAAACTAAGGGTTACTTAAATGTAAGCTCAGTGATACCCTGGCAGTCAATCCAATAACTGTGGTGGCTAAGTGACTGAGGAGAAGTCGTGTATACAACGTGGATATATTGGACAAAGAGATGACCCATGTTCCCCTTGGGGAGAATGGAGTAGAGGAACATGACATCATTCGTCACGCCACTCAGATCAGTGCACAACTGGAGACACATGAACTGGTTACTTATGGGATTTTTCATTTGACATTTGAAGATGGTATTTGAGATTTCAGAAAGTGAGACTGCAGATCGAAGAGAACCTACTGTGTCTGTACTGTATCTTTCACCATCCAATTACAAAACAAAAAATATGGAGGGCCAGTGAAATGACTTCATGGATAAAGGTATTTACTACCAAGTCTGATACATGAATTCAATTCCACTCTGACAGGTGGGTGCATGCCCAAGAGAAATAAAAACACATTTTCAAAAAGATTTCTGTAAGTGTGACCTTAGCTCACCATTACAGCCGCCCAAACTGGAAATGGCCCAAATGTCCATCAGCAGTATAATAGAAAACACATTACAGTGTGTTCATGCAACGGACCATTAGTCAGCAATAAAACAGTGAGCTGTTGATGCACAAATGAATTTCACAAACATCCTGTCTAGCGGAAAGAGCCAGAGCCCACAGCACTCCTAAAGGAAGCCAGAGTGATGGATAATAACAGAAAGTAAAAAGGCCGCTGCTTCTTGGGGAGGGACTGTCTGGGAAAGACATAGTGAGTTTTTTTAAATTAAGAAGCCAGGTTGTGTGCACCTGTTACCTTCTCAGGATGCTGAGGCAGAATTGTGAGTTTGAGGCCACAGGGTGCAAAACTGGGGCTCTGATTCAAATAATAACACAGGAATATCAATATGCCAGTAAAGTCCCAGGATTAGTTTAACTTTGGTGTAACTGGAGCTGCCTGTACACTAAAGGGCTCCTAGGATGCTGTCCCGGGGCTCTGCTTTGGTTTCCTGCTTAGGATTCCTGTGCCTAAGGATTTTTATGTAGTTCTCATAATATCACCAGGTGGCAGTGTTGCTCAGTCTGTCAGAACAGATCCTTGCCTCTATGCAACTAAGCGGGGCTGTTTACATTGTCATCATCAGTCACTTCTGAGCAGACCACATTATTCACCCAGATTACCTATTTAATCCACCAGGCTCAGCGGAAAATGATTTATCTGTTTGTCTGTGGCTCTGTTGCAGGAGCCCAAGGGCCCTATTGGGGACTGAACAGCGGAATTCAGATATGCAGTGGCATGAATTTAGATGCATGCAGTGTGTGTGTGTGTGTGTGTGTGTGTGTGTGTGTGTGTGTGTGTGTGTCAGAGAGAGAGAGAGAGAGAGAGAGAGAGAGAGAGAGAGAGAGAGATTATGAAAGCCAGCTGTGGGGACTCACTCCACTAGGATATTCTGAAGAGGTGGAGGCAGGAGGGTCACAAGTTTGAAGCCAACTTGGACAGTACCTGGCACTAGTGAGTTGGCTCAGTAGGTAAAGGCACTTGCCTCTAAGTCTTACGATAAGTTTGATCCCTGGAACTGTTACGGTAGGAGTGAATCAACTTCTGTGTACTATGTATGCAATATGGCATGCCCCCACCAAATAAATTAATAATATTTTTAAAAGAACTTAAGAGTAAATAAATGTAAAACAAGCCTGCATGTCTCTGTGATCAAAGGCGCATGTCCACAGCTTACCTACTAGTTGTATTGCAGAGCTCTGGGCTTTGTTGAGCACATCTCATGTCCCATGCACAGCTGCGGTTGCTGAACACAACTGATAGCTTTAAGATGTAGGGACTAAATCGTCCTCACAGAGGCTTCCTCAGAGGGCGGCTGATGGGAGCAGATGCAGAGACCCACACCCAAACATTAGGAGGAGCTTGGGGAACCCTGTGTAAACGGGAGGAAGGATTGTAGGAGCCAGAGAGGTTGAGGATGCCAGGAGAATGCAGCCCATAGAATCAGCTAAGCAGCACTTCTAGGGTCTCACAGAGACTAAAGCAGCAATCACGGGGGTCTGCACTAGGCCCTCTGCATACATGCTGTGATTGTTTAGCTTGTGGTTTTGTGGGATTCCTAAAAGTGGGAGAAGGTCTGACTCTCTTGCTTGCTCTTGGGACCCCTTTTCTCCTAGTGGGTTACCAGGCTTAATATGAGAGCTTATACCTAGTCTCACTTCATCATGTTCTCTTGATACCCCTGGGAGGCCTGCTCTTTCCTGAAAGGAAATGGAGGAGCAGTGGATCTGGGAGATACCAGAGGCAAGGGGCAGACTGGGAAGAGTGGAGGGAGGTGAAACTGTGGTCAGAATTAACGTATAGGGAGAGAATAAACAGACAAGTGTGTAGGGACTATCGATATCTCAATTTTGAGGCAGAGAAACAGATAGCCAGGGTTCTCTGTGTCCAGTGTCAGAGCAGCTGGTCATGACTGATAGAGTTACAATCAGGGGAGGAAGATCTGAGATGCTTCTGCTTACCGGCTGGAAATATGAGATGATACATAATTGCCATCAGTGTTTGCGTTCCATTCCTATGTAACTCTTGAGGAGGTCCCAGGTTCAGCAGTTCTCTGCACCCAGGTGCATGCCCACCCGTGAGCCAGACCTTGAAGGCCAGCCAGAGCAACCCAAGACCTTTTTCCAATGACTCACCAACATGACTGCCTAAACGTGTGCTGAACAAGGACAACAACAGACATGCCACAGTGGACTGGGAAAGCCCAAGGGCCTCAATCCTGCACAAAGAATTACGGGCAGCTCGGGAACACTGAGAGTGGGAGAAATAGTCTTCCCCAGAGAAGACTACACCAATTGGCTATCAATACCAAACGGCCAGCCCTGAAACATACACATTGTACACACTAAACATAACATTGTACACACTAAGCAGGCTACATATACATATGTGCGTGCAATAACAATTAATGGAGGAAAAGGGTCACATATTTGAAAGAGGTCCAGGAGGGTGATTTGGGAGCGAGGAAGAGGAAAAGAGAAATGATATTATTATATTATAAGAAAAAAAAGAGAAACAAACAAAACCTAAAAGCAGACCATGGTTCTTTTCTTTGCATACTTAGCAAGGCTCTGCACCCTGGTCCTGTGGCTAGCTGCTGCTGCAGGCTGCTCATCGTTTGTATTTAAGGGTGGCAGAAGCACCCCCTATTCTCCTGTGCCTTCAGCCTGGGGTGTCTGCATCATGGGTAAAATGTGTGTGCTTGGTAGGGCCTGCTGATTCTTGGCGAAATAACCTGGATTTATTTTTAGCTATCTAATCCTCACTTGCTTCATTGTGTGGAATGTCCTGTTCTCTGATAGACTAATAGTTTTTTTGAAAGAGGCCCTTTCCCAAGGGATGTCTTCCAGTCACATTCTTGGCTTTGGGTCCCCCCACTCACTTTATCCAGGGGTTCTTAAAAGACTATAAATTATAGCTCTTTGGTTTAGCTGTGTACACACACACACACACACACACACACACACACACACACACACACACCTTAACTGTACTGGTTTCCTCCTCCATACACAGCTCAAAGCAGGCTGTTCCTAGCTGCCACCCACACACTGCTGTTTCTTGCCCCCACAGCCCTTAGTCTGAGCCTGGCAGGACCAGTAGCCAGCCATCACCACCAGTTTCCAGTATCAGGTCTATAATCTGTTTCCAAAGGTTTCCACACCTGAGGTACTAGTTCGTGTTTAGGAGACAGATCCCAATGGATCTGTGGAAAAATGGCCCTGCTCCCCCCCACCCCGCCTATCAGAGAGAAAGAAGGGGGTCTTAAGAGTGTCCCTGGGAAAGGGGCCGAGGAAGTCACTCTTGGAACCTCACATGAGACAACTGGCAGTGTGAAGGTGAAACCTGAGACCCTGTACCTAGAAATGTACTGTTAGAGTTTGGATCTTGACTGTCCACCAAAGGTCATGTGTTTAAGGCTTAGTCCCCAGCCCATGGTATTGTTAGAAGTGGAACCTACAGGCCTAGGAAAAGAAAAGTTATTGGTGTCATGCTCTCAAGGGAGATATTGTGATCCTACCCCCTCTCCCCACTTTCTTTGCTTCCTAGCTACCTCGAGGTGAACAAATTCCCGTCTTTCGCTCCCACCGTGATGTGCTCCCTCACCACTGGCTAAAAAGTAACACAACTGATGGACCATAAACCCTCCAAAACTGTGAGCCAAAACAACCCTTGTATCTTTATGAACTGATTTAACAGGGATATCTTTTACAGGAACAAAAGCTAATCATTGCACATACCCTCCAGATGGTCCTGCCCAGCATGCCCTGAGTGCTCCCAGAAACTAACATACTGCTCAGAGACGCACCCTGTTCAGTGGTGTAGCCATAATATGTTGTCCACGTTCCTGTAAATAGTCTCACCCATGACCCTGTGAAAAGTTTCTCACCCATGCCCCTGTGAATACACTTACTATGCTCCTGTGAATAGTCTCAGACATGCCTCTCTGAATAGTCTCACACATGCCTCTCTGAATAGTCTCACACATGCCCCTGTGAAGAGTCTCACCTGTGCCCCTGTGAAGAGTCTCACCTGTGCCCCTGTGAAGAGTCTCTCACATGCCACTGTGAAGAGTCTCTCACATGCCCCTGTGAAGAGTTTCACACATGCCCCTGTGAAGAGTCTCTCACCTGTGCCCCTGTGAAGAGTTTCACACATGCCCCTGTGAAGAGTCTCTCACCTGTGCCCCTGTGAAGAGTCTCTCACATGCCCCTGTGAAGAGTTTCACACATGCCCCTGTGAAGAGTCTCTCACATGCCCCTGTGAAGAGTTTCACACATGCCCCTGTGAAGAGTCTCTCACCTGTGCCCCTGTGAAGAGTTTCACACATGCCCCTGTGAAGAGTTTCACACATGCCCCTGTGAAGAGTCTCTCACCTGTGCCCCTGTGAAGAGTCTCAAACATGCCCCTGTGAAAGTGTCTCATCCGTGCCCCTGTGAATACTGTCTCACCATGCTCTGTTAGCAACTCCAGTGAAACTCATTGGTTAACAGAAACAAGACATGAAAGTAGAGCGGGAACTAATTGGCAAGAGGAAAGGATCTGTGTGGGAGGGAATAATGGCGTGAATATGATAAATAAAACATATGCACGTATGAATTATCACAATGAAATCCTTTATAACTTACAACTAATGTATGCTAATAAAACATCTAAAAAAGAAAATTTATTAAAGAGAAAGAAACACCTACCTTCAAGTGGAATTATTACTGAAACACAATTACATCACTGGAAAGGTGCATCTAAGCAGATTGGTATTCGGGCATCCTGGGGCCTGTATCCAGAGGGTACAGATAGAGAGTTAGCTGGTGGGAAACTATGGGAGGACATTCAGATCAGGGGACAGCATATACTTGCAGAGGGGAAGTGGCTTGAGGGACTAGGGTGTATTGGGGACAGGGACAGCCTCAGTGTAGCTACTTCTAATGGTGGGCCGTGAGGTCAGCCAGCCTATGAAGAAGCCTAGAATATCTCCCACGGAGAGTTCAGGAGTCCAGGGGGAATGTTTCAAGAACAAGTTAACTCCAGGCCTTAATCAGCCAGATTTACATTTCTCTTGGGTCAGTCAGTGTCGTTGGCTGGTGCTAGCAGATGAAGGGAGACGGGCTTTCTCCGCTGCTGTCCTATCTTGAGAATTAGATTGATAGGATACAAGTTAATAATAATAAAGCAGGCAAATGTAATATGAGGGTTTTTTTTTTTTATGATGCAAGGGCCTTTAAAAAGGAAGTAAAGAACCAGCAAACCTGATGTGTGGTGATGGGAAGGTGACTCAGCAGTTAGGGGACTTCCTGCTCCTGGCTCCCAGGACCCACATGGTGGTGATGGAGAGGAGGCCACAACTGCCTGTAACTCCAGTCCCAGAGGATCTGACGTCCTCTTCTGACTTCTAAGGGCACCTGTGAGCAGTTGGTGAGCACACATACACTCAGGCACATACACAGATAAAGATTTTTTTAAAAGAATATGTTTTGTATAACATTGAACAGTGAGGCTAAAAATTAGACAAGAGACAAAGTTAGTGAGGGGAAGGACAGTTAAAGGAAAACGAACACAATTGAACTTCTCTCAGCTGTGACTCTGCCTTGAAGTGTGTTCCGTTCCTCCTGGTATGAAGAAAGCATCTTTCTCTTCGGGGTTTTTAACCTGCCATCTTGAGGAACAGAGAGATAAGTGTGCTTTACTCATATCTGCTGTTCTTTAAGTTGTCCTTGAGGTGACCCCTCTGTCAAAGCGGCATGCTGTGTGGATGGCATATTCCCTGTCCTTCCCAGGGATAGAAGGTTTTTGGTGTCCATGGGTAACCCTGCTGAAACCCAGGGATCCAGTGTGACAGGACTTTGCTATCCTATAATAACATGCAGCTTTGGGGACCCCACTGAACCGGGCGTTGGTGGCACACGCCTTTAATCCCAGCACTAGGGAGGCAGAGGTCGGCGGCTCTCTGTGAGTTCAAGGCCAGCCTGGTCTACAGAGCAAGTTCCAGGACAGGCTACAAAGCTATACAGAAAAACCCTGTCTCAAAAAAAAAAAAAAAAGAACAAAAAAAACAAATGAATAATAAAAAGGGGGCACCCCACTGCATGACTAGGGAGCTGTGGCCCCTTACTGTTGACTGGATGTGGTTTGTATCCCAAAGCTCCATGTACTGAAAGTTTGGTTTCTAGTGTGGCAGTGAGATTTTCAAGGGGTGGGCCCAGAAGGAGGTTCTGATTTCCTGTCTCACCCACCATTGGAGCATGCTCACAAGCTTCTCTCCGGGGAATCTATCTGCTGTGACGTCACACACCCAAAGTGTCCTCACCTGAGTCAGGACTGTGCTATTTAAATTTTTAGCCTCCAAAACTGTAAACTAAACAACTTTTATTTTTTAATAAGTTCCCAGCTTCAGGTATTTCATTACAATAGCAGAATAATATGGACTTCACGCCCGCTTTGCCATGCTCAACAGGAGAGCACACTCTTTATTCCCGTGTACAGACTGTTCCCCAGTGCTAGTCCCACCGTCTCAACCCAGAATTTGAGAGGCCAAAAGAAAGGCCATAATGCTCACCTTCCCAGCACGTGGGAGAGGAGAGTGAAATGGGGCTTCCGGCTTCACTAGAGCGGTACCCAAATGTTTGGAAGATTATTTTTATTGTTTTTTAAATTTTTACTTGTTATCATTGTTGTTGATGATGATGGTGTTATTTGTGTATATGATGTATTTGAGTGTGGGTGTGCACATGGGTCAAGGGGCAATTTTAGGAATTTGCTCTCTCTTTGCATTTTGTTGAAACAGAGTCCCTCTTGACTTCTGCCATGCTGCTGTCTCCAGGCTAGAGGTTCTCTTTCCATCTCCAGTCTTGCCATAGGAGTGCTGGTATGTATCACTACATCTGGATTTATTTGTGTACACCCAGGCTTGTGTGGCAGGTGCTTGCACCTTGCCAGCCCAGACCTTTTTCAAAAAAATTTAATTAACAACTTATTTTTTTGTGGTGCTGGGCATAGAACCCAAAGTCTTCTGTGTACTGGGAAAGCACTCTACCAGTGGTCTCTTGGTGTTTTTTGAGACAATATTGTAGAGTTACTATGGCTATAATGAAACACCATGACCAAAAAGCAACTTGGAGAGGAAAAGATTTATTTGGCTTACATATCCAGGGTCACAGTCCGTTAAGGGAAGCCAAGGCAGGAACTCAAACTAGGCAGGAGCTGATGCAGAGGCCATGAAGGGATACTGCTTCATGGCTTGCTCCCCATGGCTTACTCAGCCTGCTTTCTTACAGCACCCGGGACCATCAGCCCAAGGATGGCCACACCCACAATGGGCTGGACCCTCCCCCATTCATCACTAACTAAGAAAATGCTCCACAGGTTTGCCCTACAGCCCAGTATTACAGAGCATTTTGTCAACTGAATTTCTGTCCTCTGGGATGACTTTAGCTTGTGTCAGGTTGACATAAAACTATCCCGTATAGACTGGATCTTACTATGTAGCTCAGGATGAACTCATAATCCTCCTGCCTCAGCCTCCTTTGGTGCTGGGACAACAGTCCATAGCACTATGCCTGGCTGAGGCAGAGGACATGGAGTAGCCCTGGAGTGTTTTGAATAGAAATATTGTCATCACATGGCAGCAGACTGTTCTTCCTAATGAAGTAGACCACACATGAGTACTTAGACCCCAGAACAAGCAGATGACTTCCCTGGACCCACTGGACAGTGTGGAGGCTGGGGATGTGCCATAATGCATCAGGCTCTGCTAAGACTGGAGAATTTCTTTTGCTAGGAAGAGTCCTAAAGGGGAGGGGGGGTGGGCTCCCTCATCACCCAAAGCAAAGGCCACTGTGAACAGGATGCCTCAGGGAGTCTGACACCCCCACACACACACATACACCCAGGGGGCACTATATTAGACCCTGACTGGGTGGAACCTGGATCCTTGAGCTGACTCTGGAAGCTTCTGCCTCCAGAACTCCTGCCTAGTTCCTGCTGCCCTGGCTTCCCAGCAGCCCCCAGGGCCAAGACCTTCTTCCTGCTGCTTGGCCTCTGCATTGCCCATGGCTGCATTACCTCTCCAGGCTGCCTGCTACCTGCTGAGGCTTGCCCATGCTGGATCTATGGCATCTGTACTTGCCTGCTTATCTAGTTCCTGCTGTGTTAGGCAGCTGCCACCCCGTTTTGCCAAATTTCTGTCAATCCCCATGCTTGCCACCTCATTGCCTCACATTGACTTGGAAGTAGTGTGTGTGTGTGTGTGTGTGTGTGTGTGTGTGTGTGTGTGTGTGTGTGTGTGGCCACTATATTCCCAGCCCACTCCCAGACTGAGCCCAGCTCATAGCCTTTCTAGGCTCTGTCCACTGACTCCCTCATATCAAGGGTCCCATCTTCATTTGGGCCCATACCTTCTTCACCAAAGTGCATTCCTGGACATCCAGATGCCATTTCTTCTGCCAGCTTGCAGCCAGTCACACTGCAGCTCACACACACACACACACACACACACACACACACACACACACACACACACACACTTCACCCAAAGATTTGACCTTGAAGCCAGTCTCTTGGTTTCCTGTGCCTGTGGGGCCAGGAAGATCTGGCTGTGAGAACAAAGAGCCTGTCCCACTCTTCCTCAGCTGGGAGAACCATGTTTCCTGGGAGGAACTTACCCTCCCTACACACTGGCAACTGGCCTTTCTTCTCAGGCAGAGAAACCAGCAGTAGATCTGTAAAGCCAGGGGCCAAACCTCAGAACTCATCAAGGTTAAGCTTCCGTTTTGCTCTTGGGAATTTGAGGGTCTTGTGGTTAATGGGGGCAGAGGTATGAGGTGAAAAGCCTGCCTCGAGAGGCTGGGGCCAGCTTGGACACAGTGTTTTTGAGTGCACCACACCCAGCTCCCAGAGTGACAAGCCAAAGGCCAGGCATGTGGAAGCGTCAGTTCTAGTCCAAAACAAAACTCCCTTGTGTTTTCACCAGTTTGGGCTTTCACCAGGATTAAACACTTAGCACACTGCTACTGTTCAACTGCCTTCCCTCTAGAGTCCAGACATTGAAACCTAGTGGCCGATGACATGGTATCGTCAGGCGGGACTTCAGGCTCAGTTGGGAAACTGTTTGCCCAGTATTTACGAAGCGATAGATTTTATCCCCAGCACATCAAAAACCGAGCGACCTAGAATGCCAATACTCAAGAGGTGGAGGCAGGAGCTACAGAAATCCAGTGTCATCCTCTGCTGCTTGGTAAGTTCAAAGTCACCTGGAATACATGAGCTCATGTCTCAAAAGGGAAGAAAAATAGGGGACTGAAGAGATGGCTCAGTGGTTAAGAGCACTAACTGCTTTTCCAGAGGACCCAGGTTCAATTCCCAGCTTTCAACTGTCTGTAACTCCAGTTCCAGGGGAGCCACACCATCTTCTGGCCTCTACAGACATCAGGCCTACATGTGGTACACAGACATACATGCAGGATAAACACCCATCCACATAAAATAAAAGTATCTTTAAAATGAATAAAGAGTGGGGCTTTTAAGGAGAGATGAAGGACCCCCATCGGAATGGATGAAGCCCTTATAATCAGAGACTTTAACGGGGTTTGACAAAACAATAATCAAAAGTGTTTTCAAGGGAACCACTGGGGACTCAGGGCTTCTCCTGCCAACAGAAACATCCATGGAGTGACGTGAATGAAAAGTTGGAAATGACATGGACTAGGTAGTGTCTTAGGGTTTCTTTTCTTTTCTCTTTTTTAAGATTTTATTTCTGCCTGCAAGCCAGAAGAAGGCACCAAATCTCATTATAGATGGTTGTGACCCACCATGTGGTTGCTGGGAATCGAACTCAGGACCTCTGGAAGAGCAGACAGGGCTCTTAACCTCTGAGCCATCTCTCCAGCCCCGTGTCTTGGGGTTTCTATTGCTATGAAGAGACGCTATGACCAGGACAATTTTGTGGTTGTTGTTGTTTTTTAGAGACAGGGTTTTTCTGTGTAGCTTTATAGACCATGCTTGCCTCAAACTCAGAGATCTGCCTGCCTCTGCATCCCAAGTGCTGGGATTAAAGGCATGTGCCACCAATGCCCGGTGACCATGACAACTTTCATAAAGGAAAACATTTCATTGGCACTGGCTTACAGTTCAGAGGCTTAGTCCATTATTATCATGGAGGGTGGTGTGCAGACAGACATGGTGCTGGAGAAGGAGCTGAGATCTCTCAGGCAGCAGGAAGTGAACTGACTTGAGCTTCTGTGATCTTAAAGCCCACCCCCACAGTGACACACTTCCTCCAGCAAGGCCACACCCACTCCAACAAAGCCACACCTCCTAATAGTGCTACTCCCCATGGGCCAAACATGCAAACACATGAGCCTACGGGGGCCAAACCTATTCAAACCCACAGGTCGTCTCATCGTCCCCCATCCTGTTGGTGACCCTTTCCCCTCCCTGACCTACAGCTGAATACAGATGTTATATTGTGTTCCCAGAGCACCTGGAACTCTAGGCAGCCTTAGGAGCAAGTTCTGACCAAAGAGACAAAAATTCAAGATGTGAGGACAACTTCTCAGAAGACTATTTATTTATTTATTTATTTATTTTTGGTTCTTTTGAGACAGGGTTTCTCTGTGGCTTTGGAGGCTGTCCCGGAACTAGCTGCTGTAGATCAGGCTGGTCTCGAACTCACAGAGATCCACCTGCCTCTGCCTCTGCCTCCCGAGTGCTGGGATTAAAGGCGTGCGCCACCACCGCCTGGTCCTCAGAAAACTTTTTAAAGAAAGTTTCCTCAACCAAGAGATCAGCCCCTCCCAGCCTGCAATGTGAACATGATGGCTGCAGAATGCCGGGCCAGTTTTCTCCATGAAGCAATCACAAGTTAGACACCGAAATGTGTTCCTCACAGTTCTCTGACATGAGAAGTTCAGGGTCAAGAAGTCACTATAGAAGACCACCCAGGCCTGATTGGGATGGAAGAAGTAGTCCTTGGTGCCTCTGGAGCTGCCCATGGCCAAGCTTCCCTGCTATTCCACTGTGCCACACCCGCTCTGAGAACAGTAGTGCCCTCCCCTAGCCCACACCCTGCTTGCTCTCAATCCTCTTCTACACCCCTACACCTGTAGGTACAGGGCCTGAAACCTGGTGCTCTGGTGCCTTATTCTTGAGGTCAAGGCTGCCTGCCTGTGGTAGATAGGGAGGGCGGGGTACAGATAGCCATGGCAGGAATGGAGTCTTGATACCCCTTCCACACCCTGTACAGAAATCTCAGAAGGGTGCGGATAAGGGGTGCCTTGTTCCCTCAGGTAAGGGTTGCTCTGGGGACAAGGGCCTGTGGTGGCCTGGCTCCTAGTCCTCCTCTCCCACTAGAACCCCCAAAATCCTGTATCCTGACCCTGGAGAGTCTTGTTTAAGGACTCTGAGGGTGACCCAGACGTTTGCAGATGGTTTTGACAGGAAACTTGGTGGACATCCCAACCCTTCCTTGGTGGCCAGGCCTTCTCTTTGCTCCTGTCCCATCCTTTCTTTCCGGCTGAGCAAGCAGGGGCCTGATGCTCCATGGCCCCCACCCCACAAAGGTCTTGCCCTCCAGTTAAGGATGTAGGGGACTTTAATGTTACCAGGAAAGACAAGAGACCCTATGGGAATGAGGGTCTTGGCCACTGTCTGTGATCTCAACAGCATAGAATGTCTTCATTTTGTTTTTTGAAACAGAGTTGTATGTAACCCAGGCTGGCTCCCAACCCACAATGTAGCTCAGGATGACCTTGAACTTCGGATATTTCTTCCTCTATGATGGGATTACAAGTGTACACCACCATGCCCAACTGTAACAGCTGGCATTTCTTTAGGTAAGGATAGGTGACCCAGAAGCCTCTCCCGGTTTTATATCCCTTCCTCCCTCCCTCCCTTCCTCTCTCCCTCCCTCCCTCATGTTTTGGGGCACAGATGGCTGCATAAGTCGTATATTATATTGTTACTTGCAGGGGAATGTGCCCACACTGTATGTTTTTTTGAGATGTCTTTGTTTCAGTGCACTAACTCCGTATCAGATAAATACACATGTCCCAAGGAAATCCTCATTTTGGGCTGTGTGTGTGTGTGTGTGTGTGTGTGTGTGTGTGTGTGTGTGTCTGTGTGTCTGTGTGTTCATGTATGTAAATGTTATTAATGTTAATGTAATGTCAGTCCAGAAGACAACCCTGGATGTCATTCCTCAGATGCTGCCCACTTTCTTTGCCTGTTATTGTTTTGCTTTGTTTTGTTTTATGAAACAGGGTCTCTCACTGACCTAGAACTCAACCAATCAGGCTAGGCTGCCTGGCTAATAAGCCCCAGGGATCAGCCTATCTCTGTCTGTCCAGTGCTGGGACTGCAAGCAAGCACCACCCTGCCGGGCTTTTTCCTGGGATCAGGGGATTAAACTCATGTCCTTGCATATATAAAGCAAACACGGTACTGACTGAGCTGTCTCTGCAGCCTGGAAGCTTTCACTTTTGAGGCTGTATAATGAACTAAGATGAGAGACAAGCTCTTGACAAAGAGGAAAGGCCTTCTCTTAAAGAGGCTCAGAAGAGCAACAGGCCGGTTCCTTTCTACAGAAAATGCCTTGCTTCCCAGGTGACACTACTGTGCACATGCTTCTGGGGTGTCTGCTCCAGTGCCCCTGTGCTCTTTGTCACAGTCTGGTGGCAGGGGTGGCAGTGGATCTAACAACTTCAGACACATGTCAGCCTGCAGAGGGCACAAGCTGCATGGGAAGAGAAGGGTTTCTGGGAGACATGCCTGGCTTCATAGCTGTGGTTGTGGTCCAGGTTCTGTGGCTAAGTATATGCAGGGCCAGAGAGTGGACATGAGTGCTGGATAGAGAACAGGGGAAGGGTTTGGCCTTTTGACTGCAGCTTGGAAAACCAGAAGCCAGGATGATCTTTCCCCCACCTACCTGTCCATGCCCTGACCCTCAGGCCGCCCAGGCAACCTCTTCTGGCTTAGTGTCTTTTGATCCCGCCCGGAGACCAGCCTGCCACATCTGATCATGTCTACCTGTGGAGAGTACTCTAGCTGCAGCGCTGAACTGCACCAGAGAGCAGCCTTGCCTCTGAGGCCTGACCTGTGACTTCTCAGCTGACTAGTGTTACAGAGCTGTCTTAGATGTCACACCTCATTATTGATTCCCATCCGCCAATGGTCAGCCAATCCATTACAGACTCAGCCTTAATCTAGGATCTAGGAATCTGTGGTTTGGTCATTCTATTTCTCAGGCCTCTGTGCACTGCTGTGTGTTTGAACCCATCCTTCCAGTTGGTCCGGATTCTTTGAGACTTGCTCTGTCATCTGGCTCTGCACTGCCCCCTGCCCCATTTTGTGTAATTGGACATTAAAATTTAATTTTTCTCTAGGTGTTAAGTAGAGACAGGCTCTGAGGCAGAGCAAATGGCACCACCAGGTATTTATTAAGGGACATGGGATCTCAACTCTCTCTCTCTCTCTCTCTCTCTCTCTCTCTCTCTCTCTCTCTCTCTCCTTCTTCTTTTCATTCCACCCCTACTCTCTTCACTCTATCTGGGCAGGTTTCTCTACAAATAAAGCCTTCTGCCAGCCCTGCCCCCAAAAGAGGAACCTCTGCCCCATGTCCTTTGTCTTCCCCAAACACATCAAAGGAAGAGACTGTGGCCCTTCCTAGCTATAATATCAGATCTCTTGGTTTTGAACATGGTCAGAGGACACTTGGCGATGGCAATGCTCCTGAGAGCAAGAGAGATGTTGCTGTCATGGTGTTGTAGAACAAAACTTTTACAGGGAGATGCAGCACACCTGTCTACTCACCCCAGAGAGAGGACCCACAACAGACCAACTTGGTGAACTGGTGCATTTCATTAAAGTTACTTACAGGAGTATAGGTGAGGGGTTGCTTACAAGAAGAGAAGTGACTCAGAGACATCTGCATCACCAAGGCCCACCCCAGCATGAGTGACAGCTCTCAAAGCTGGGAACATAGCCTGGAGTTCGGGGCATAGCCTGAAGGCAGCTCAACAGGTTGGAGAGTGTCCTTTCCAAGTGACTCAGTTCATCTACACCTCTTCAGGCAGTTCGCCTGATTTCTCTTTCTTCCAGGCAGCTGGTCTGCTGTCAGAGTCCTCTCTGCAGCTTGGCTTGTTTGAGAGGCTTGTTTTTGTACCTCAGCTTTGCTTTTCTGACAGGAAATTTCAACTTTTATTGCTTTCTCTGTCTAGGAGGGGCCTAGTGAATCTGGTCAGCTTCAGGGTCTTCCTGAAGCTGTTTTGAGTTGTTTACCTTCCTGTTTAAGGAGCTTTCCGGCAGGATGGAATATTTCAATCTTAGAAGAAGCTGTTACACAGCACATGTACCTGGACAGACATGTAGCCTTGCACTTATGGTGATAGAAGATGGTAAATTAGAGAAGATGTTGCTATGGTTCCAGGGGTTTTGACTGTTCTCAGGGGTTCAGCTTGGTCCCTAATATGTGATGATGGGTTAGCAGAGTCCTTAAGAGTTGGAGCCCACAGGGAAGTGACTCAGTCATTGGTACCACCACCCCCTTCCTTTAGCATTGCTGTGACCACTAAATAGAAATAACTTTTTTAAAAGGAGAAAATAGAAATTTAAAATTTTAATATACTGGCACATTTCCAGGCTGTTTGGCAAAGAAAAAAAATATGTTACATTAGTTCATAACTCTATATCAAAGTTTATTTATTCAAAATCTGATTTTATAAACACAAAATAAAAGAAATATAGATTTTATAAATATTTATTCAGAACACTAGTTATGAAGTATTAAAAATATCAGCCCCCGGTTTTCCTCCTTTTAATATATAAAATTCCCATAGACGTCATAAGAATTCCTCCTTAAGAGCCAAAACTTTCATTTTACAAATGAAAGTTCACAATCAAAGATAGTGCAAGGGAATACAGGTAGCATAAGTAAATCTAATTAACCATATATGCCTTCTGCATTTTTTAAATGCTCTATAAATCTTCCACTTAAATATGAGTGAGAGCCCTTGCCTGGCTGTGAAAAATGTATAAATTGTCACCCTTCCTCATGGATGACAAGGTTCCCATAACAGGAGCTGGGGAGAGATGTCACCACGCATGTTCCCTGAGGGAACCTGAGTCACAGAGAGAGACCCACTGTTTCCCTGATGGCAGCTTTGTCAATGGTTCATTAGTTGTTTCCCTTCACTGTTCTGACTGTTTGGTCACCAGCTCTGGAAGCCTGATCTATAATCATTGGCAAAGACACACCCAGACACCCAAACCCAGTGAAACGCAGGGCATAACCCCAGGCTGTTCCTTTCTTTCCTCTTCTGGGCTAAGCTTCTCTGTGACTGCAGTGTGTCAGCCACTGTCTCCCCCAACACTTCTGGAAAGAACTCTTTTAGAAACTGTGATACCCAGGGTCATCCATGTATTCATTTGAGCCTGGAGCTCAGCACTCTGCCCCCTCCCTTCCCCTTGGATTAATTCTGCCCCATAAAGACTGTCTTCGAATCACATGTCAGAGGGTGTGGCTGCCTTTACCCTCTTGGTCAATTCTTCATCTAAAGTATTTGTGTCTCCTCTCTTTACTGCTACCTGGAATCCATCTTTAGACTCAATTTGGTACATAGAGACAACAACTGATCCAAGATGCTTTGCCCCAGAGTTTACCACCAGGCCACTTGACTTGGAAGATGTCTCTTCAGCAGGAAGGCCCAGCTTTACAGTCTCAACTCACAGTATCATCTGGAAATCTGTCTCTGATGAAGACATAAAGTCAACCCAAATGTGAGGTCCATCACTCGTGAGAAAGCCATCTCTGTGACCGTCATCACCAAGCATCACATCTGTAGAGTGATGGCTGTGACGTTGCAAACCTTCTATGGGGCTCTGTTTGATGACAGTTCCTTCAGCTCACAGGTTCAGAGGGTTTCAACCCATCAAGGCAGGGCAGCTCCACTAATGGTGGGTGAGCATGTGGCAAAGGCTGTTCCCAGTGTGATGGACCAGGAAGCAGGACAGGAACCAGGCACCGACATCCCACCAGCTAGGCCCTACCTCAGAGGTTCCGAAACCTCTCAAAAAGTATCGCCTGAGAAGTATGAGCTTCTCAGGTTATTTTTTTTTCAGATTTTTTTATTTGAATTAGAAACAAGATAGTTTTACATGACAATCCCAGTTCCCTCTCCCTCCCATCCTCCCCTACCATCCCCCCCAACTAAAACCCTACCTATCACATATCCTTTCTGCTCCCACTGGATAGTGAGGCCTTCCATAGGGTATCATCAGAATCTATCGTATCCTTTGGGATAGGGCCTAGGCTATCTTGGCTCAGGGAATATTCCTCTATGTGGAATGGGCTTCCAAAGTCCACACCTATGCTAGGGATAAATACTGAACTACTACAGGAGGTCCCGTAGATTTCTGAGGTTTCCTCACTGGAACTTCTCCGGTTTAAAGCATAAGCCAGTTGGTTACATTTCAGATTCAAGCCGTGACATCCTTGGATGGGTTAAGGCTGATCTCATGGAGTCAGTTCTTTCAATAGTGGGGTTTTTGTTTGTTTGTTTGTTTGTTTGTTTATAAAAGAATGTCTAGTCTCTCGTTTCCTGTCTCTCCATGTGATCTCCTATACATGAGCTTCCATCCTTGTGGTGCCATCTGTTAAGAGGCCCTTACTGGAGCCAAGCAGATGCTAGCACCAGGCTCTTGGACTTTCAGAACTGTAATTGGAGTAAACCTCTTTTCTTTATAAATTATTCAGCTTCAGGTAATTTGTAATGGCAACCCCAAATTACCTAAGACAAAGTTGTCTCTCTCAGGTTCTCAGAGGGGCTCCTGGGGTGCTACTGGACAGCATAGGGCCCCTCAACTTCAAGGCTCTACAAAATGGACTTCCATTTCTGTCTTCTTCCACAGAGACTGTGACTATATTGCCATGAGAGGTGGAGGGCCTGATACTGGTATAAAATGTGGCTTAGGCCCTGAGAGTGAGCCAAGTCCTCTCATGACTAAGAAAAGAGAGGCAGCATAGGAGGTTCTGAATGACCAGAAGGATGCGTTCCAAGGCCAATAGCCCTGAGGAGGTCTGACTCAGGCCAGAAGGTGCTGTTCTCCCATCTGACACAGTTTTTAGAACAAGATGACTGATTCTCACATCCTGGGGACTCAGTTGGCCATGCGGAGAGTACAGAGCCTACCCAGTGAGCCTGTATTGCAGGACTATAGTTTTGGTTGGCCCGAGGCCCCCATGATCATCACAGAGGATCTGTTTAATATTTAGTTGCTGCTTCTAGAAGCTTACTCTGCCATGAGTAACCAAAGCTCAGCCATCTCTACCTGCCTGAGCCCTGGCTCCCTTCTCTGGCCACTCTAAGCTGCTGTGGTCCCCACATATCCAACACCTTCCATCACCTGCTCAGTAGCTACTCGGAAGCCACACCTAGTCTGCAGTGATTGTCAGGGACTCTTGAAGCACTTTCCTGACCCCAGTGGCCTCTCTTAGGGCCTTGTTTTTTCCTTACTGCTTGATGACGATACAAAGACATTCCCAGGGATAGCTGCTTATGGAAGAGCCTCCTTCATCCCTGCCCTTGACCCCTTCCTTGAGTTCTCTCTCTCTCTCTCTCTCTCTCTCTCTCTCTCTCTCTCTCTCTCTCTCTCTCGGTTTTTTTGAGACAGGGTTTCGCTGTGTAGCTTTGGAGCCTGTCCTGGCACTCACTCTGGAGACCAGGCTGGCCTTGAACTCACAGAGATCCAGCCTGCTTCTGCCTTCCGAGTGCTGGGATTAAAGGCGTGCTCCACCAACCCCCGGCTTGAATGCTCTCTCTTTCATACAGAGCTTTAGCCTGAGATTTGCCCATCTGTTTGATTTATGTACTTAAATTATGTTTGTTTGTTTGTTTGTTTGTTTGTTTTGAAGGAATCTTACTATTA
>NC_048599.1:51052495-51063713 GCF_003668045.3 Cricetulus griseus
CATCTCTGTCTTCATCTTCCCAGCATCCTCTCTGCTCCCAAAATCCTGCCTAGCTAATGAACATTCAAATTTTTATTAAACCAGAATGATACATCTTCACAGTGCACAAAAAGAAATCCACAGCATTTCTCCCTTTTTGTCTAAATAAAAAGGAAAGGTTTTAATTTTAACATAGTAAAACTACATACAATAAGAACAATTACCAAGTAAGAATTACATTTACAATGTCCTGTCCATTTTAATTTGGCATATTTGGAGATAATAATCTATTTTCTATCTTATCTTGATGAATTTAAAGTTTTATACCTAAAACAGTTTTATCATAGCTGTATTACCATCTTAAAACTATTTTTAGACCTCTAAACTTGTTTTAGACAATTAAGCTTTTATGCCTCTCAACCTTAGAAACTTTACATCTCTTATGTAAGTTTCTTTTCTGAATTTGGTAGCAAGGAAAACTGTAAAACTATAATTATCTAGTCTCCAATCTCCATCAGAGACCCAAGAAAGATAAAATATTGCTTGAGTAAACAGGAAGTACAGAGCAAAAAAAGTTCCAAAACTATAGACATGACAGAAACAGCTGACTGTCTGGACTATCAAGGCTCCTCTGTGACACTGGGGCATCCATCTTTGGATCCATCCATCCATCTTCGATGCCCATCATCCTTTTTTGAAGTAGATTGGTGCTGCCAGGAGCAGATGTTTCTCACTGTCATGAAAAGCCTTGTGTTATTAAAACATCTTAAATGTCATATTCTTTAAGTCTTTGAAGTGTTTGAAGATCACCCATCTATCTAAAATATATCTTCGCATGACCTTGAAAACATACCTAACATGACTATAAGTTTGATTGTTATAGATGACTTTTAGCCTGTATTTCTTTATTATCCTAAATAACTTTCAAGGATTAAAACCTTACATTTTTTCTTTTTCTTTTTTCTTTCTTTCTTTTTTTTTTTTTTTTTTTTTGAGACAGGGTTTCTCTATGTAGCCTTGGCTGTCCTGGAACTCACTCTGTAAACCAGACTGGTCTCAAACTCACAGAGATGCACTTGCCTCTGTCTCCCGAGTGGTGGGATTAAAGGTGTGTGCCACTCCCCACCCCCCACCTAGGTACAGTATCTTAAAACATATATACAGTATAACAAAAACAACCATACATTTGTATCAGTATACAGAAATCCATAGCAGTGTAAAATATTTGAGACTAGTAGTTGCTTGTTTAGTTTGAAAGTAAATACAATAATCTACCCTTTATCCTATCATTTCCATGTCTCCTCCTTTTCTTTTCAGAATGAGATCCCTGACTCTAATCTCCTTTGCTTAGCATCCTCCCTGACCATGACCAATAACAACTTGTGACCAACCCCTCTACGCAGTGACAAACATCAACTGAATGACCAAAACCCACTCACTCTGCCTCTTGGGAATGTGGGCATCGTGTTCTTAAAATTATTTCCTGTTGTTTGGGGATGACAGCATCTTTAAGGGACCCTGAAAAAAAAATAAGACAATGGTCAAGTGATGGGGGATGTCCTTCTGTGTATATGATTGTCTTATTGGTTGATAAATAAAGTACTGTTGGCCAATAGGAAAACAAGGTAAGTAGGACTAGGAGTCAAGGAGGATTCTGGGAAAGGTAGGAGAAAGTACAGAGTCACCATGTGAGCCCGGGAAGACAGGACGCTTCCACTGGCCTCCCATAAGTCTTATAAAATATATAGATTTGTGGTAATTAAGACTGAGCTAGCAGATGAGGAATCCTAGTCATTGGCCAAGCAGCATTTGTACCTAATATAAGTCTCTATGTGTTAAAATGTATATTTACATATTACATAACATATATTGTATATATATTGCCCACCATTCCACTGGCAAGAATCATTGTTGTGTGTGTCTTCACACCACAGACTGTTCTGTGATAACTGTTTGTGCTTACTAATGCAAAAGGCTCTATCCAGGCCAAAGAGTCATTTTCAGTTCACTTTGATGACTGTCCAGTGTGTTCTGGAGGATGTTTCTATCACCACTTGCTCAGTCTTCCAGGTTGTTTCTGGTGCCATGAATAATGCTGTTGGGAATATCCTTCATCCATTAGGAATATTTCTCCATCACCTGCTCAGTCACAGGGTACCAAGTATTCAGTCCTTCACAAATCACACGTCTTCCAAGACACATCTCCGGGCATAGCTTCTATCAATTCTTGTCGCTGATGACTAGATGGGCATAGCTGGACCAAAGGACACGCCTCTGCTCTCCCCAAGGACAGTGCTGCTCCAGATTAGCCTGGCAAAGATCACTCCTGGGCACAGAACAGGCTCCAGAGGAAGAAGGGGGAGCCAGGCTAGTTCCTGGTTGTGGCTCTGGTCTTAGGACCCCTTCTTTGGGTCAGAGTTTCACTAGGTGGCCATGTTTAAACAGCCCTCAGGTTGGACTGCTGGGGTTGAATGAGGAAAATTCTGTTTGAAATTGGGCGCCCCTAGATAATCCAGAGACTCTGAGATACCCCTGGCCTAGCATGTGGGGAGGAGAAGAGAGGCACAGGCTTCATTGAGATCGCCAAGGGCTGCAGGGCCCGGCCCAGCCCCCATCCGGCCTCCGCCCCTGCCCTTCCTACGCTCCGGGCGGGCGACCTGGTAGCTCCAGAGCCCAAACCTGTCAGGCCGGTTTGTAGAGCCACCACGGGGACCGAGGGAAGAAGGCTGCAGAAGGATGCACGGCCTGCCCGGTGCTGGCCCGCACTGTCCACCGCCCGAGCCTGTGTTGCCCACCCGCCCGAACTCATGACGCGCTCGCCCGGCCTTGTGGTACCCCTGCTGGGGCTGGGGCTGGGGCTGGCCCTGAGCCTGCCCGGAACTGTGGCAATCGACTGTGGGCTCTTCACTCAAGTGGATCACCTGACATTCCCTCCAGTAGCCAGGACGCGATTGCTGGCCCCTCGTGTCCGCGCGCCGGGACCCCTGGACTCTCTCTATGGCACTGTGAGACGCTTCCTCTCCGTAGTTCAGCTCAACCCCTTCCCGTCGGGTGAGTGTCCCCTCCCCCAGCGGACCTCCGCAGGCACTGGACCCCTAGCTAGCCTTTGTGCACATCCTGTCGACATGCACTTGATAGGGTGAGGTTTCTGGCGCAGCACAGCCTTCTTCTTCCATACATTCTGGGATTCCACGAGCAGCTCCGGAGCCTTCTTGTTTGACCTTGGGCTGGCGCTATGTGCAAGAACATTATATTAAATCAGACTCGTTGTACCAGTGCCATGATGCCAGGGGTCAGGAGGGACAGAAAAGGCCGGAGGAGGGGAAGGCCTGCCAGAAGGGTCCAGAAAGTTTGCTTGCAGGCCTTCTACCAGCTGCCTCTCCAGATGAGGCCTGGCAAGGTGTCACAGCCACATGACACTGCCTTCTGTAAGAACCTCCTTAGCCTGGCAATAGGAAGAGGCTAGTAACACAGGGCAAGGCAGTGGCTGTCCCCAAACCCTCTGCTTGCTTCCTTTCCCTAGAGCTGATAAAGGCCCTGCTGAATGACCCATCCTCTGTGAAGACAGATGAGGTGAGGGCTGAGCCACAGGTGCTGGGGGAGGGAGTTAAGGGCGAGCAGAAGGGCCCCACCTGCTCAGTTCAGCCCATCTTGCTGAGTGTTTGCCAGAGTCAAGTCTTACGCATCCTTTTCCTTCCTGGGTTCAAGACCCGTATCTTCTTTTGACTCCTGGTGGGGTTTGCAGTGATCCCCAGTGCCCCTAGCCCTGGTGCCTCTTCTGTACCAGGTAATTAGCAAGGACACCACTCTCCTCACACCTCCTGCCTGGGTTCACCAGGGTACAAGTAGAGGTACACAGACATTCTCTCCAGCTCTGACTTCCACCAGGGTAGGGGAAAGGCAAGGCTGCCCCCTCATGCCTTGCTGCCGTGCCCAGGTGGTTCGTTATGAGGCAGGCTACGTGGTGTGTGCTGTGATCGCTGGCCTCTACCTCCTTTTGGTGCCCACTACTGGGCTCTGCTTCTGCTGCTGCCGATGCCGCCGACGCTGTGGGGGCAGAGTGAAGACGGAGCACAAGGCCATGGCCTGTGAACGTGGCACCCTCATGTCCTTCCTGCTGCTGACCACTCTCGTGCTTCTGTGAGAGGCTGCATAGGTCGGGGGGGGGGGACTGGATGGTGGCCCTATGCTCTTGGGCACACCGCAAACCCTTTCCTCCTCGCCTCTGTCTCTGCAGGATTGGTATGGTCTGTGCTTTTGCCACTAACCAGTACACACATAGTCAGACAGGCCCCAGTGTGGAAGCTGTCCCTGAGACCCTGCTCAGCCTAAGAGGCCTGGTGTCTGATGTCCCTGGAGTGAGTACTATACAATTCCCTCTTCTGTGTGTGAGTGCCCTGCTTCAAGGCAGAGGCGTGAGTCCCATAAACCTGCAAAGCAGAGAGAGTGTCCCTTCCTGTGTGCACTTGACTGCCACCTGATGGAAAGCCCCTGAAATGCCTAACTGAAGGATGGGGCTGTGGAAGGACAAGGACGATGGCTTACACCCTGTGTTTGGCTAGGAGCTTCAGGCCTTGGCTGACCAGTTCTCCGTGCCTCAGGAGCGAGTCTTGAAGGAGCTGGATGGTGAGGATTACAGTTGGCCAGCTCCAGGTCCCTCTGCCCTGGTCTGCCTTAGCCTGGACTTCAGCAGGGTACCATTTCACAAAGAGGGATCTACCTGTGCCGCATCCATACTGATGCAGGACAAAGAGGCCAACACCACCTTGCAGAGCCCAGGGCTCACGGGAGGCGATGGGGATGTCTTCAGCTCCTGGGGGGGGGGCATCCCTATTAAATGTCTTGTGTTGTCTAGGTGTCAGTGAGAACCTTGGGAGCATAATTCATGACCAGCTCAAGAGCACAATGTACCCGATGCTAGCCTCAGTGCACAGCCTGGGTCAGGGTGAGTTGGACCAGTGCCCTGTATGTGGGTGGGTCCAGCAGGTGTCCTATAGGAGCCAATTCTCCCATCCCCCACCCTTGGATTTCATGTACTGCCCTGGCTCCACCCAAGTCTTTCTTCCCATTATGCTGGGATCCTGTATGTGACACCCCTGCCTATTTCCTGGCCTCATGTGCCCAGCGGCAGTTTCCATTATGGCTATAGAAAGTTTATACCCCTCTAGCCAAGAGAAGGGAATATGGTATCTCTTTTTGCCAAGGTGCTGAGGACACCAGGAAATGAGAAAGGAGACCCTCAGGCCACGTGCGACTCTCTTAGCCCTGCAGGTTTCCATAGACCACCTTCGAGCCCTGAACACCACCTCAGTGGAGCTGCAGGAGGGTCAGCGGGACCTAGAAGCACCTGTGCAGGCACACCGGGAACGCCTGCTCACCCTGCTTAAGGAGAGCTGGTGCCAAGGGAACTGCCAGGGGGCCCTAAGCCAAGCCAGTGCCCTGCAGCTGGGTGCTGACTTCAGCCAGGTACAGACACTGAACAAGCCCATTGGGACTTTGAAGGGCTGGTCTAGCCTGCACCTTTGGAATCCTCTGGCATCTTAGTGGTCAGGTGGCTTTCATGGGGTCAACTTTTCAGAGAACACCTTCCTTGGGCTATGCCTTCCTTTCCAGAACACACAGGGTTAATGACCCCTCATTCTTAGAGTGAGCCAAAGCTCTCCAAGAGCCATACACATAGCCCTGAGCTTAATGGGTATTGATTTCTTAGGATCTCAATGCCTCCCAGGGTGATGGGGGCTCTGTGGTTCCCATTTTACATATGAGGATACTAAGGGTTCAGAGACAACTCCTTCCTCCCATAGGGATCCTCCTCATGTCATAAACACTCTCCATTTCAGGTGCCCCCTGTGGACGATGTCCTGCATCGGCTGAAGGGTGTCCCAGAGGCCAACTTTTCCAGCATAGTTGAGAAGGTAAGCCCTGCCTTGGTTCTCTGGTGTTTTGATCCACCTGCCTGGGAACTAACAAGGGAAGGGCTTCAGTTTCACTCTCTGGAACAAGAACCTGGTTAAGCCAGGTGATAGTGGTGCACGCCTTTAATCCCAGCACTCAGGAGGTAGAAGCAGTGGATCTGAGTTCGAGACCAGCCTGGTCTACAGAGTGAGTTCCAGGACAGCCAGAGCTGCACAGAGAAACCATGTCTTGAAAAACCAAGGAGGGGGGGGGAAGAACCCAGTTAAATCCAGGACTTGAGTCCACCCTCACCCTGTGGCAGCCTGGGCTAGAGGCTCATGGTGCCAGTCCTACTGCAGTCAGATGGGAGAGGCAGGTCTGCAGCTCAGAAAGAGGAGTTGGGCTCCCATAAGGGATGGGGTCGTCAGGCCTCAAGGGAGCAGGTGCTTTGGCTGCTCCCTAAAAGGCAGGCCTTTTCTGGGTGGAGACAGCCAAGGCAGGGGTGGTACCATGTGAGTCAGAGTCTGTGACCCGGGGCCTGGAGTTGGGGAATCAGTGACTCAGCTCTGCTGGGAGGCTGGGAAGAAGGAAACCAGAACCAAAGTAAATCGAAGGTCGGAGCTGGACTGATGGAGCAGAGCTGGTTGTTAGGATGGGATGGGTGGGGACAGGTGAGAGAGGATGACTGCCATGGATGTCTAGGAAGTGACTGAGTAGAAGGCGGTGTAGGAGTTCTTAGGGTGCCATGTGTAGAAGAGTTGAGTTAGGCAGGAGAAGCCATGTTTGCAAGGAGAGGATTACTTCCTTTGCTGCTCGGAGCATTGAAGAGCTACATCCTCCCTCTGGGCCTCTGACTTTGAGTCCCCAAGATGGAATTCCAGGCAGAGAGCAATAGACACAGCCTTGCTTGGATCTGCAGGAGAATGCCACCTTCAATAGTCTCCCACTCTTGGTTGCAGTGCAGACAGCCAATGTGATCACAGGTGAGGGGCCCGACTGGCTTCCTGGCATGCCACCCCCACCATACCCTTTCCAGGGAGGCTTGCTGAGAGAGGATCTGGGCAGTGGTGGGGATGGCTGTCTTCCTGTCTGGTGGGCTCTCTATGGGTCCCAGAGGTTTGGCCCTGGCTCCTGGGTGCCCTTTGTATCCTCTGAGACCCTGTAGCTTTGGGCAGATATGAAAAAGGCACTGGCTGAGCCGCCTGAAGGTGTGAGGATACTGGCCCAAGAGTTCCCAAGTTCAGAGGCAGCTTCCTTCTGGAGCCAGGCACTGGAGGAGCTGGAACAGTACAGCCGCCCCTACTTACAGGAGGTGCAAAGATATGAGACATACAGGTGAGTGGCGATTCGTGCCTCCATCCTATCCCTGTCCACTTCCGGCTGACAAGACCTCTGTCTTCTTTAAAGCCCCAAATCCTAATTTCTATGGCTTCCATGTCCCACCTGGCTGTGTACCCCCACACCTGAGCCCAGGGACCCTGTAAAAGCTATGAGACCTCGGGAAATGTTTGCACCCCTACTACTAAAGTCCCAGCCTGGGGCCTAGAAGCCTAGGTCCCAAGCCAGCCCTCTGGTCCCAGCTGGCTGCCTTCCTCTCAGTGAGCACCATACTCTGTCTGTGGCAGGTGGATTCTGGGATGTGTGCTGTGCTCTGGCATCCTGATTGTGGTGATCTGTAACCTGCTGGGCCTCAGCCTAGGCATCTGGGGGTTGTCTGCCAGGGAGGACCCCAGCCACTCAGAAACCAAAGGCGAGGCTGGAGCCCGCTTCCTCATGGCGTAAGAAGGGGCCGGGAAAGGGAAGGGACCCTCACTGCTGGGCTGCCAGATTCATCCTGGTACAGCAACACAAGTGGAGTCTGTCAAGTCAGGAGAATGAGCCTTGGTGCTGTCCTGGTCCCCACTGCTTGGGTGACTCTGAGTAAAGTAGTGAGCTCTCTGGGCCTCCGTGTTGCCCACTATCTAAGGTGGTTGGGCTGATGCAGGGACAGCAACACCAGCAGCGACAATAGCATACCCACCAAGCCCAGACAGCTCCAGAATCCTTAGCCGTGCTTCTAGGCGGTCCCAAAGCCATCATCAGGAGGCAGCAACAAAGGCAGCATCTGCTTGTCATCCTTAAACTAGATGGCCTTTAAGGCCAAGGCTGCCACATACAGTTGGCCAGGCTGTGCATTACACAAGGTTCCTGATCAAAGGGATTAGTAAGGAACTGAAATCCACCCCACACTTCGCTCTCCAAGCCTCATGGCCTGGCACGGGGCTGTGCCCACTCACAAAGAAGCTCTGTAAGTCAGTGGCCCTGGTGGAAGGGCCCATACTGCTCAGCCTCTTTGAAATGTTATCTGTGTAGATTGAGTCACGTCTCACTATGCCAATGACTGCTTAGAAAGGTTGAGCCCTGGAGCAGGTCACTTCCATAGACCGTAAGTCCAGATATGGCTCTTTGAACAAGCAGGTGTCCTTCCTCTAGTCTTCCAGGGCAGCAGGACCTGGGAATTGGATGGGGTGGGGTGAGTGTGCCAAGGAGTTGCCAGGAGTGCTGGATTACCCCTTGCCCAGGAGGTCTGCCTTGTGGCCAACCCATGGCCTATGCTGGTCCCAGTGTGGGTGGGGGCAAGCCTGGTCCAGGGCAGTCAGCCACACCGTGTCTCTCACTTCCAGAGGTGTGGCCTTCAGCTTCCTCTTTGCAGCCCCCCTCATCCTCCTCGTCTTCACCACTTTCCTGGTGGGTGGCAATGTGCAGACATTGGTGTGCCGGAGCTGGGAGAGTGGAGAGCTGTATGAGGTGAGCCTGGGCCTGCTCCAGCTTGGGGGGAGCTGAAGGGAGCCAAGAAATTGAGTCAGGAGGAAGTGGGAGCCAGAGGTGCAAGCAGGAGGGGGGGGGAAAGAGGGTGGGATACAAGGGAGAGAGGGAGCAGATAGAGAGACACCCATGAGCCCCCAGCCCCTAGGTGCTCCCCAGGTCCTAACAAGGACTCCAGGTATTGGCACACACACACCCTCTCCTAACTCTGTGTCTGGGAAAGGTACTGTGCTGAAGGTCCTGCTTGCACCACTGCCAGAGAGTCATGGGCAAAGTCCCCATGAAGTTCAAGGGCCTGGGGTCATTTGAATTAGAGAGTAACAGGGATGGCACCAAGCATTAGGCCAGCTTCGCCCCTCATTTCTCCATGCTCCGTTTCTTCCTGCCTACCCGCAGTTTGCAGACACCCCGGGGAACTTACCCCCATCCATGAACCTGTCCTACCTTCTTGGCCTGAGAATGAACATTAGTGTCCTCCAGGCCTATCGGTGAGCCTGGGAGAGGGGCTGGTGTGGGGAAATGGAAGGGAGGTGCAAAAGTGGGCATCCCCTGGGGTGATGCCAGCCCCATCTGCCACCCCTGGTGGCTCTTTGTTGATATGTATCTTTCTTCCCCAGACAGTGTAAGGCAGGGGCAGCACTCTGGAAGGTTCTACAGCTCAATGACTCCTATGACCTAGATACGCATCTGGATATCAAACAGGTAAGAGAATGCTCTAGAAAGCTGTGTGTGCATAGCCCTTTCTTCTGTTCTTCTGGGGTATTATCTCTAAACTCAAAAAATATCTCTTATCAAGGTTCCTCAAAGCAGAGGTCTTAGTAACCAGCTCAGGGCCTGTCTTGGGTTTGAGCTATGGAAGATTCCAGAGCCATGAGTGGGTGTGTAAGTAGCTGGCTGCCATGAGCATATCTGAACATTGCTCCAGGGAAAGCTTCACACAGCCCAAGTTACAGGAGGAGAGGACAGGGTCAGTAAGAGTGTGTTTCCTGATGAGGACAGGTACTTGGTGGCATGCCCTAGCTGTAAGTGGAATGGAAGTGCTCCTGAGCCAGTTGAGTGACACTGGTGGAAAGCTCTCTGGGGCATGCTGTTGGCCAGCAGATTTTATCCCCGCCCCCAGCCTGACCCCAGAGTTTCAGGCTGTCTGTCCTCCCGGGACTCAGGTGGCCCATTTGCCAGAGGTGGTGCAGGGAGTTAGAACAGTCTTGGGTGCAAAGATGAAAAGCATAGTGGGAGTGGTGGGAAACATAGGCACTTGTCAACACTGACAACAGAAAGCTCCAGAAGCAGGAAAGGGTGAGCATTTTAGAATGTGTTTCTAAAGATCTGTGAAACATGCCCCCCTTTTCCTGTCTCCATCCCTAGGAAAGGTATGGGAGAGGGCCCTGAGGAGCCATTTCTCTAAGAATATATTAGGAAACATTCCTCCCCTGCCTCCCCCGCCACACACCCCAGCTAGCCACCTCCTTGCTGCCTACACAAAACTAGCTCATTGGGGCTGGAGAGATGGCTCAGCGGTTAAGCGCACTGACTGCTCTTCCAGAGGTCCTGAGTTCAAATTCCCAGCAACCACATGGTGGCTCACAACCATCCATTATGAGATCTGGGGCCCTCTTCTGGTGTGCAGATATACATGGAAGCAGAATGTTGTATACTTAATAAATAAATAAAATCTTAAAAAAAAATAAACTAGCTCATTATGATGCTCCCAAGAAATCTCTTGGATTTGTCTCCATCCCAAGACATGGGGTGGCACAATCAAACAAGATCAGTCCTGACTCCATGTCTTAAGCCATGGCCAGGGATGTTTGCTTAGTGTGGTACCTTTTTCCTCCAGTGTCTTTAACCAGGGACAGGGCCCCCATGGCTGGAAGCTCTGCAGCCTGGGCACAGGGGATCTCCAGCCCTGGTGTCTGGAAGTTATCTCAACCTTAGGTGATCTCAACCCCAGAAAGGAGGTGCCATTCTTACAGAAAATTATGGACCAATGAGGCTTCTGGTTCTGGGAGTCCAGGCAGTTCTTTGAGGTTGCATGAGGTGATATTGGAAGAACTTCTCAGAGGAGACACCAAAAAGCCAATTATGCATAAATTGGAAAGCATATGCATAAATGTGCCAGCCAGACTGTCTGCTACTTCATGTCCCAACCTTGTCAGTGATGCCTGGGATGCTGCTACTAAGAGAGTTGGGGACCCCTCTCCCTGGAGGAAATTGCCTAGTAGGATGGGGAGAGGTGACCAGAGATGGACTGCCTTCTCTGATGTTGAAGCTGGATGTCATATCCACAAGACAGGCAAATGCTGGATGTCTTTCCTGGAAATGTGGATGTGGCATTCACTCTCCATCCATCCCTCCATCCCTCCATCCATCCCTCCATCCATCCCTCCATCCATCCATCCATCCATCCCTCCATCCCTCCATCCATCCATCCCTCCATCCATCCCTCCCTCCATCCATCCCTCCATCCATCCCTCCATCCATCCCTCCATCCCTCCATCCATCCCTCCATCCATCCCTCCATCCCTCCATCCATCCCTCC
>NC_048599.1:51064023-51099023 GCF_003668045.3 Cricetulus griseus
TCCATCCCTCCATCCATCCCTCCATCCCTCCATCCATCCATCCCTCCATCCCCCTCCATCCATCCCTCCATCCATCCCTCCATCCATCCCTCCATCCATCCCTCCATCCATCCATCCATCCATCCATCTCCATCCATCCCCATCCATCCATCCCTCCATCCCTCCATCCATCCCTCCATCCATCCCTCCATCCATCCCTCCATCCATCCATCCCTCCATCCATCCCTCCATCCATCCATCCCTCCCTCCATCCCTCCATCCATCCCTCCATCCATCCCTCCATCCCTCCATCCATCCCTCCATCCATCCATCCATCCATCCATCCCTCCATCCATCCCTCCATCCATCCCTCCATCCATCCCTCCCTCCATCCATCCATCCATCCATCCATCCCTCCATCCATCCCTCCATCCATCCATCCATCCATCCATCCATCTCCATCCATCCCTCCATCCATCCATCCATCCATCCATCCATCCCTCCATCCATCCATCCATCCCTCCCTCCATCCATCCATCCATCCCTCCATCCATCCATCCATCCATCCATCCATCCATCCATCCCTCCATCCATCCCTCCATCCATCCCTCCATCCATCCATCCATCCATCCATCCCTCCATCCATCCCTCCATCCCTCCATCCATCCCTCCATCCATCCATCCATCCATCCATCCATCCATCCCTCCATCCATCCATCCATCCATCCCTCCATCCATCCCTCCATCCATCCATCCCTCCATCCATCCCTCCATCCATCCCTCCATCCATCCATCCATCCCTCCATCCATCCATCCATCCCTCCATCCATCCATCCATCCATCCATCCATCCATCCATCCATCCATCCATCCATCCATCCATCCATCCATCCATCCATCCCTCCATCCATCCATCCATCCATCCATCCATCCATCCCTCCATCCATCCCTCCATCCATCCATCCATCCATCCATCCCTCCATCCATCCCTCCATCCATCCCTCCCTCCCTCCATCCATCCATCCCTCCATCCATCCCTCCATCCATCCCTCCATCCATCCATCCATCCCTCCCTCCATCCATCCATCCATCCCTCCATCCATCCCTCCATCCATCCATCCATCCATCCATCCACTCACTCACTCACTCACTCACTCACTCACAAGTCTACACACTGGATCTCACCTACCACTTGACAGACTCTGCAGCAGACGAGGAGCCTTACAGCCTTACAGCAGAATAGTCAAAAGTCTGCAGTGCTATTGAGCTGATGTGATTAACAAGCCCAGGAATAGTGATTTTAGAGTAGGTGCTGTGAAGACTGTAATACAGAGGATATGGTAGAGAAAGGCCAGAAAGCTGGTAGCCAGGGAAAGTCTGTGACACAGCCCAGTAGTCGCATGGTCCCTAGAAGCAGGCTGGAATTCTGAGTAGAGGTCTCCTGGAAGCCTGTGAGGGTATGAGACAGGGGATGGCCCTTGAGCCAAGCGACCAGGCTCAGCAACAAGCCTCATCCTGTCCTCTCCTCCAGTATGCCCACAAGTTCGAGCAGGAGTTGCAAAACTTCAAAGTGGAAGTGAAGGATCTAGAGCTGTTGAGCCCAGCTGCTCACCGGGACCTGGAGGCTTTGCAAGGTAGCGGGCTGGAGAAAATACACTATGGAGACTTCCTTGTGCAGGTCAGTGAGGGGCACATGTGGTGCCCCAGCAAGATGTGGCAGTGAACAGAAGGGCCAGGTGTGTGTGTGTGTGTGTGTGTGTGTGTGTTGCCCCTTTCCAGCTCTCCACCATCTCTCCACTCCTGGGACTTCTTCCTGTTAAGGAACTAGTACACTTCCCCAGGTCCCTTAAGCAAGGTCATCTGTCGCTGTTCATGGTCCTGAACCCACTTTGCAAAGAATGGCGGTGTGACGCTGAGTTTCTTTTCTTCACACGTATGGATGTTTTGCCTGTGTGTATGTCTGTGTACCACATGCATGCAGTGTCTGTGGAGGCCAGAAGAAGGCAGCCGATACCATGGGACTAGAGTTTTAGATGGTTGTGAGTCACTAAATAGGTGCTGGAAATCCTGCCCCCAACCCCAGGTCGTCTGAAGGAGCAACCAGTGCTTTTAACATCTGAGCCATCTCTCCAGCTGGACACTGACTTTTCTTCAAGTCACTCTAGCTGGCATCTTGGTTTTTTTATTTGGAAATTCTGAAATACTTCACAGCTTCAGTTGAAACTCACCATGACTCACATCACAATAGACTGAGCCGGGGCTGAGAATATGGCTTCGTTGGTAGAGTGCTTGCCTAGCAGGCACAAAGCCCTGGATTCAATCCCCAGTGCTACATAAAGCCTGGTGTGCTAACAAATGCCTGAACCCAGCACATGAGAGGCAGAAGGAGGAGGGTGTATGAGACCTTCTCTGAGATTATAGATAGAGATGGGGGGCAGGGTGCAAATGAATGGACTTGGTGCAGGGCACATTTGACAAGTCTGGGAATTCAGAGGCTGAGGGTATATGGGGACATCTGGGTTCAGCCTTCTTGGTGTCTCCTGTCTTTGTTCAGATCCAGAAGCCTGTAGTGAAGACTGACATGGAGCAGCTGGCCCAGGAGCTGGAAGAACTGGCCCAGGCTCAAGTGAGAAGGGAGAAGGGACCTGTTAGCCAGACAGCCATCAGGAAGGAGATCTGGGCAGGAGGGACTAGGGATGTTGGGATTGGAGAGGGCAGGGACAGATGCTGGAGACTGAGGGCCCCACCCATGGATGCTCAGGCTTTTTACCCTACTCTTGGGCTTGAGGGGTCTGCAGCTTCAGTTCTCATTCAGGCACTGCTGCCAGTTTGCTGTGTGGCCTTGGGCAAGTCATTTCACATCTCTAGGCCTCTGTCCCAGTCTCCAATCTGATAAAGTTTCTGATCTAACCCTACACAGCAGGGCCAGCTTCAGACTGTCAGGACAGGTGCTGTGAGGACCCCCCTAGTGAACATGTGCACTCCGCACAGGACTCTCTGTAGTTACAGATATCTCAAGTTTCTGAAGTTCTCTCTAAGACGTCTCTGATTCCACAGCCAACTTGACCCCGGGTAGAGCAGAGAGCATTGCCCAATGTTCACAGCGGCTGCTACAGCTTACTTGGTGCCTGTGGCAGATTTAGTAGCATCCAGCTCAAGGCAGACTGAGAACAGGGAAAATCTGGGCTTGAGGATTTTCTCTCTGAGCCCAGCACTTGTCACCTCCCTTGGAGGGCTGTTGTTCCCGTTGGGGGGAGGAACCATTCTAATCCTTTTGTCTGCCCTCAGAACAACTCTGTACTGAGGCATCAACTACAGGAGGAGGCCAGACAGCTGCGAAGCCTCTACCAGGAGAAGGTTGTCCCCCAGCAGAGTCTTGTGGTAAGTTGGGAGGGAGTCTGGGGCCTGAGAGAGAGGAGGGATTGAGAGAGGGCAGTGAAAGGAGGGACGGGTTGCCCACATTCTCTATTTCCTGCTTCTGAATCCTTTCTTATAACAACCCTGATTCCTCCTCCACAGGCCAAGCTCAGCCTCAGTGTCAGGGCCCTGGAGTCATCTGCCCCAGAACTGCAGGTGGCTGATGGGAGTGGGGGGATGGGTCAGAACAGGTGGGCAATAGGAAAACAGGAAGGCGGCTCTGAGATCTCTGTTCTGTCTTGTCCCCTTGGAAGGTGAAGGGGGAGGGGTATAGGGGTCAGGTCATTGGAGACCTCTTCTTTTTTTTTTTTTTTTTTTTTTGTCTCTGGGTCCTAGAGCCTGCCCTTCATCTATTAAGGTGATGTGTGGTTTATTTTAGGATAGATGGATGAGTGGACAGATGGATAGCTGATTTGGGCTATTGTCTCCTGCAGGTAGATACCTCAGATGTTCTTGGTATTGTCAATCGTCTAAAAGGAGAGCTGCCTTCCCAGACCAGCTACATCATAAGGAATGTGAGTTGGGGGCATGGTGCTGCCTTTGAGCCAAACATGAAATGTCTACCACAGGCTTCCCCTCCAGCTCATCTCTCACTGTGGCTCCCATGAGAGCCAGGTTCATCCTGACAATGTCAGTATGAAAGGGTATGGGGAAGCAAGGCCCCTGCCAACCCTGGGCTTCTCTGTTTCCTGTAGGTCTCTGAGTGCCTCCTGATCAGGGAAATGGGCTACTTCTCTCAGTATGTGGCCTGGGTGAGAGAAGAGGTAAGTGAGTGTTCAGAACCCCACCTGGTCTCAAAGTGGACCAGCCGTGGAGCCCTTTAGGGATGCCCTAGGCCTTTGGGATTGGACCCAAACTCCCAAATATGCCGTCTGCACTTCTTGTTCACAAAATGGATCCTGCCCACCCCACTTGTACCCCGAACCCTTTTGTTAGGCCCAAGTATGTATGGGCTAGGTTGGGCATAGCTTTCTAGAACATTCCATCTGCTCCTTGCCCGCACACCTCATGGATAGGTCCCTCACCCTGCTTATTGAGGCTAGCCACCAAAGTCCACCTCTCTTCCACATCCTGTGGGCCATAGCTTCTGGGAATGGTCTGAGCTTCACAGGGGTTTGGCTTGCTCGTGAGTGTCTGTGTACATATGTGTGCATGCATTTGAAGGCAGGCATGTGTGTGCACACACATTGCCTCTCCAGTAACAATGACTTAAAACCATAATGAGGGACACAGAGAGACTTACATATGGGCTGGTGAGCCGATGGAAGGGTTGAAGCTGAGCTGAGCAGAAAGTTCAGTGTCCTTCCTGTAGAGCCGTGACCATTATGTCTGTGCCTGCACCTGCCACTCTGTGAGGTTCAAGTGTGAGGTGGACGCCAGCTATGTCTCTGGGCTTCTCTGTGTTCCTCTTAGCCTTATCATCAGAATATGGGGTACACATCTGTGGGTCCAGATGTCTTCACATATACCTGTCTCGTGTTGGCACCGCAGGTGACTCAACACATTGCCACCTGCCAGCCCCTCTCTGGAGCCCTGGACAATGGCCATGTGATCCTATGTGACATGATGGCTGACCCCTGGGTGAGTGTCCCCCTCTGTATCAGGGATACAGAGCCCAATGGACAGGGACAGTAGGATGGCATGAGGCCAGGAGTGTGGAGTCATTGCAGATCCTCTGGGCACAGGGCTGGTGGGAAGGCACCTCTGCCCAGCCTGCTGAGCTGACCTCATGGCTTCTATCCAGAATGCCTTCTGGTTCTGCTTGGGGTGGTGCACCTTCTTCCTCATCCCCAGCATCATCTTCGCAGTCAAGACCTCCAAATACTTCCGTCCCATCAGGAAACGCCTCAGGTAAGGGGCTGCCAGAACAGCAGTAGGCTTCAGATGTCCAGGAATCCTTTCAGCCTTTGGGCCACACCCTGCCTGAAACCCTCCCTGGCAGAGAGAGCTTCTGGCCCAGCTCTAAGAAGTGTTGGGGCCTCAAAGTCCCCACGTAAGCCTGCCACATCTTTCTTGCTGCAACGTGACCCCCTGGGGGATAGCTTCTTGGGGCTTTCATTCTCGGAAGGGTTCCTGTGGCAGAGACATCAGAGCTCCAGTTGTCCCTGTGTCAGGGCTGAGGGTCTGTGCTGGGGACTCACTTTAGTTATGTGATGTCACAGCTCTACCAGCTCTGAGGAGACACAGCTTTTCCACATCCCCAGGGTCACCTCCCTGAAGCTATAGGAGCCACCCACCGGTGAGTTCTCCCCTTACCCCCCATAATCCCTCAGTGCCTGAGCTGAGAGGCTTAGATCTGGGGAGGGCAGGAAGGCTTGGGGTCTGGGATGATGTAGATGAGACCCATCCCTTCCCCCACCACCTTCACCTGTTTCCTTTTTAGTTTCTAACAGGGCACAGTGATACCTGGGGCTTCCTGTCCTCCTTCCTTGTCTCAGCCTGGACCAGAAGACTTGTGTGATCCCTTTCCCAGAGCCCAGGCTGGCCTCCAGCGCGGGCTGTTTCCTCCCCTTCTCCATCTTACAGGTCCCACCTTTACACTCTTTTCCCCATGACCCAAATCATATACAGCCTCTACTGAACTACAGAGCCAACAGGTTCTTCTGGGAGCTAGCCCTTGTCCTCCTTGCTATGGTATCTCAGCAACAGGAAGGGCCTCTTCTCCAACCATGGGAGCTCCTTTTCCAGCCTTTAAGTGGCACACAGGCCCCTCCATTTACTCTTTCTCCCCACTTCCTGTCCAAGTTCCTTTCCCCTTGTCTGAGTTTGATCCTCCCACCTGCCCCATTCCTGATCCCTCACCTGCCCATTGCTTACTCTCTCCATGGAAGTCCGGCCCCCACCCCAACCCCAACGCCCAGCCCCCATTATCCTCTCTTTACCTGTCCTCATTGCTACCTTTGCTGGCTCCCAGGCCCTGCTTCCTGTCCACCTAACCAAGCAGGCAGCAGATGTCATGGTTGAGGTCATGACTCCTGAGCCTTCTGCAAGCTCTAGTCTGGATCTCCTGTTCCCAGGGAGGTAAAACAGGCCTGTACGAGTACTGAGCTGTCCTGTCTGCACCCCAGGTTAGAAATAGCCACGCTGATCCCATCTTCTCTCTGAGCACTGGCTTCTTAGAGAGGACCAGGGATGTGGGCCACACTGGGGCTCCCCCATTTGCCTCATAGACAGTAGCATGGGTGGTCCCCACTGTCTTTCCCAAGAAGGGAACAGGGTTTTGCACTCCTCTTTCCCTTCTACACATATGGCCTGGGATCACCTCTCACTTGTCTCTGCATGGTCCCTATGTGCTGGACACTGGGTCCAGAAAGGACAAAGAAAAGAGAGACAATATGGATGAATCTCTGTTCCATTAACATGTCACTTCCTAAGCTTTGGTTCTGGGCCCCCGAGGCTGGGTTCCCTAAGGCTAAGGTTCAGTATATGGTTGTATTTAGTGAACATCTGTAGAAAGACTCCCAAGGCCTCTCTATAGGTATCATGGCACTGTGCAGCAATTCAGTGTGAGGAGCAGAGCCTGCCTAGCCATGTGATCCACAGCCTGGTTCTGATGCTGCTAGCTGGGGCACCTCAAACATGTCATGTAGGTCCCCCAAGCCTCAATTTCTTCTTTTGACAAAATGGAGAGGATCCTCAGAGCCTGTATGTAGGGTTGTGAAAGTCAAACATGATGAATGGAAACCCTTGACAGGGCTTGGTGCCTAGCAAGTGCTACTCAGGAATTGAGAGCTGGGCTGAGGGCAGAGGCGGGGCCTAAAGGGGGGCACCCTCTATGATAGCGGTCTGCTGTGTTTCTTCTGGGCATGCTGATGTGGAATTGCATCTTAGGAGCCAGCAGCAACTTTGCTGACAGGACTTAGGATGGTGGTGTCCAATGTGCTAAGACTCCTGCAAACATACTCTCAAACAAGATTTTTTGTTTGGTTGGCTTTTTTGTATTTTTTTTTTCTTTTTTGGCTTTTCCCAGAGGTTGGAAGTTTTTGTTTTATTGTTTGTTTTTTGGTTGTTACTTGTTACTTGGAGGTGAAGAAGTGACACCCGTATTTTTTTTAGATCTAATTGATGGGTTTAAACAAATGAAATAAAAGCAATTAAAAATCACTTCCAGTTCTGTCAGAGTTGCTTATGTGATCTATAAGACACCTGAGCACATTAAGTCAAGTTATTTTGAGCTGAGACTTTTGTGAGATGGCAGCTCCTGAGGAGCTCCTGGTGTCTATTTTGTTCCTTGTTTCCATTAGTTCTATCTTGACCCTTCTATATGGTAGGGTTGGTTGAATGCTGGCCCTCGTATCTGAAAATCTGTCAGAATACTTGGAGGCCTTGGGTGACATTGTCTTCATCAGGATGTTGTGTGCATCTAGCAGTGGCTGAGGACCCAGAAAACAGGGTCTCCTTAATCCATTATCAAGGACCAAATAACTCCAAGTTCCCTGGAGAGTGGGTCTGTACCAACTCTTCACCCCTCCTCACAGCATGGAAGATCCGCCAGGCCCCCTCTTTTGATGGGCATGGAAGATTTACCAAGCCCCCTCTTTTGATGGGCACTCTTGATGGGTGTGGCTTTTAACTAGATGTTCCTTAAAGCTCTGCTCAGCATCTTTTGGAATCAGAACATATCCTATGATGGAAATAACCCACCTTTCCCACCATGCCTGGTTTTATGTGGTGCTGGGATTCAAACACAGGACTTCATGAGCATTAAGCAACTATTCTATCGAATGAGCTACATCTCCATTCTAGCTCTGTGGTTCTTTACAGACCCATGTGCTCTCTGCAGCCTAAATACATATCATTTCAAATGCTCAAAAGGTACAGACATCACACATTCTCTTTTACAAGTGTTGTCTAACTGGGAATTATTCCTCGAGTTTAGCACCAGAAACCTCGTCACGGCCTCTTGGACACTCTTTGGAAAAGTAGTTCAGAGGCTATTGCTGTAAGCACTAGTCACCCAGGGACAGGGGTGCTGGTGGTTAAAAAACAGAAACAGCTGTAGAGAAAAGCAGATACCCATTTTCCTGGTTTAAAATGTTGGGTGGTACCTGGCTGGAACTGCTCTATTTAGAAGCTGAACCAATCTCCCCACTACCCCCACACACAGCTGCTGCAGTTATCTGTCATTACCATGATCTCTGAGGAGGTCAAGTTGTTATAGGTGGTTGAACCTGATGAAACCCCAGGAAATTACCTGTCAGCTGCAAGGTCATATAGATTCTGGGTCCCCTGGTCTTGACCCTACATGTCCTAATGGATTCTCTGCAGGTCTCCATCTCCTGTGGGAACATGGGAGGGAGGCCCTGTCTCCAGGGAGGTTTGAGTTGTATGTCCTTGATGTCCCTGTGTCAGGAGGGATGACAGATTGGGGGCCCTGGGAGCTCCGAAAGATATCCACCTGGTTACTCAGCACAGGGCCCTGTGGCAGATTCTGCCAGAGAAGCACCTGGGGTAGGGCATCTGAGGTCCTAGATGAACAGCTCTGAACAACGCAGGAGGTACAAAGCAAGGGCCACGTGGCTAGAGCTGGGGCTGGAGCAGAGTGAACATTTATTCACTGAGCTAGGCACTGTGTATCAGCCAAGACAGAGGCATGCGTTTAGCTACTTGGTTTAGAATGGGAAGGCACAGAGATTGTGTGAGTGCAAAATCCACCCAGAGGAACCTCCAAGGCTGGTGACATTCCAGTACCCATCGGCATTGCCTGGGTCCAACCTGAGGCCCTGCTCAGGTTGCCCCTCCTCCCATTGTCCAAAGGCCAAAACCATTTCCTTACCTCTTCAGTCCATGTACTTATCGAGGAGGCTGGCAGCCAGCCTGGTAGAATGAAGCCTTTTCTTCTGGCATGTAGTCCTTCCTTGAGTATCTTAGATATGCCATGTGGAGCACTTCACACTCTTCAATCTTACAGACAGCAATAAAGCCGTAGACCTGGGTTAGGGAGGTGAAATGACCTATCCCACCCAGTCCTGACTGCTGCCCGTGACTGGTGTGGAATTTAGGGTTGAGGCAGCCAAGCTCTCATCTGCATTGAGGGTACCAAGGAGCCAGGGCCAATGGAGACTTGGGGGAGCTAAGCCCAAGGTAAGATGAGATGACCTCCAGTCACTAAAGCCAAAAGGAAGAGGCATCAGAAAGCACAAGAGGGTCAGCAGGATGGCTCACTGGATTAGGGAGCTTGCTGCCAGGCCTGGTGGCTTGAATTTGATCTTAGGACCCAAATGGTTGGAGAACTGACTCCCACAAGTTGTTCTTTGACCACCACATGTATACTGTGTCCCATGCCCCCTTCCTGACCACTTTAAAAAAAGAGCAAGTGGGATTCATGGGTTCCTGCAATTTGGGAAATGTAGGGAACAGATACTTCCTCCTCCCCTCTATAGGGGCACTGTTAGCTGTGTAAATGGCAGAGCTTAGGGAGGGCTACCGCTCCCAATGAAGGCTCCTGTGAGAGTTGGCATTGGACTGTATTGGTTGGCCTGTTCCAGGCCTGGAGGAGGAACAGACTTCAGGCATGAGCAGGTGCCTCTGCCCCTGGGTGTTGGAAGCCCCTTGTTAGCCGTGATCCCCCAGCCGAATAATAGCCATGTGGAAGATCTGATGTGGTCGGAAGGAAGGTCGCCAGCAACGGCTGGGGGTGCTGGTTTGTTTTTGTCAACTTGACAGGGTTAGAGTCACCTGGAAAGATGGGCCAGCAGTCACAAAAATACCTTCATCAGATGGCCTGTAGGCAATGTGTAGGGCATTTCTTGATTAATGTGACTGATGTGAGTGGGCCCAGAACACTGGGGGCAGTGCCAGCCCTGGCAGGCGGGTGTGGGTTGCACAAGAAAGCAGTCTGTGCAAGCCAATAAATGTGTTCTTCCATAGTTGCTGCTTCAGTTCCTGCCCTGACCTCCCTTCGAGATGAACTGTAGCTGAAATAAACCCGTTCCTCCCACAAGTTGCCTGTGGTCGTGGTATTTATCACAGCAACAGAAAGCAAACTAGAACCTAGGACATTAGGCCCTGAGGACCCTTGGAGCCGCCCATGACAGACTGAGGGTGAGCCATCACAGAAAGAAGCTTAGCTGGAGGCTACCCATCTACCCTCCCTGGAAGCAGGCCTCCTGCCTTCGGAAGCCCAGTTTGACTCCAGTGGCGGCCACTTCAGGGCAAGTGTGCCAAAGGAGAGTGCCAACTGTGCTGTGTGGCCTAAAGTGACCAAGAACCACTTTTGTTGCCCTCCCAAGACAGTGTCTTGGGCCTGTCAGGTTTCCACATGGCTTGTGGCAAAAGAGATTTCAAGGCTCTGAGGAAGACAGTAGAAGTGACTCGGAGTGTTTACAGTTCCAGGCTGTGTCTGCTTCTGAGATTTACAGCATTGGAGGAAGGCTTTTTTTTGGGGGGAGCTCTTGTGGGATTAGACCACCTCCACCCAGTGGAGACCCTCTTACAGGTAAGGGCTGTGAGGTGTGAATCTTGAGAGGTGTCCCTTCCCACTCTCCTTGGCCCCCTATAAGGCCCAGACACAGAAGGGCCTGAGGGAAAGATGTGAAGCTAGAGGCTCCTCAGAGCTAAGTCTGAGGAGCCAGGGGAGAAAGAATTAAACTCGAGCCTGGTATGGAGAGGTCATGAGCAAGAACTAAGGATGGTTTGAAAGACTCCCACCAAGGTTTCTGGTTGTGGTTGTGTGAATTTCTCTCCTGGACAGGAGGAAAGGGCTCCAGTTGGCTGAAGTGGCCCACAGCTGCATCTTCAAGTGTTTTAATACAACCATCCCTCCCTCTCCCTCTTGCAAACTGCATCCCACCACGCCTCCAGGCCCACATGAGGAAGCCACAGCTAAAACCCATCAGCCCAAGGATTGCCAATCCACACTGGGCCGCCTTCGGCATCCTAAACCTATTTTGAGTCCAAGGGGCCTCCAAAGAATCTTTCTCTTAGAGGATGTCAGCCTGGGCTCACGTGGCAGAGCAAGGCTAAGGTCTACTTGAGGAGCCCTGCCTTGGCTCTTTTTCATTCCTCCATCTTCCAGAGACTCTGGAAGGACCCTGGAAGTGTCAGGGGTATCGAGAAAGTCCCTGAGAGAACCCAAGGAACAAAGGGCCGGGTGACACAAGGCTCCTGGCAGGGCACAGATGCCTCATGCCTGTGTTTTATGAGAGGCACCTGCTGGGTAGTGGCTATAGGAGGAGGTTGCTGGCTCTCTGGTAGGTCCAGGAGGGGAGGCCTCAGTTCTAGGCTTGCTGTGCCACAGCCTGTTACTCTCAAGGAATGCATCTCAGACAAGTGAAACTTAGGCAAGGGCACCAAGCAGAGATTTGTGGCTTCAGAAAGAGAAGCTTGGGGTGGGCTGCTTGGAAGACCCTGCCTACTCAGACAGTGCCATGAGCAAGGCCAGGCCTGTCCCAGGCTGTGTGATAAGCAGTGTCCAAATTGACCCCTGAATTTTGAACATACATAACTAACTGGTGGGTAGAAAATTCCCCCACAACTGGCTGAGTGAAAAGAACTGCCTGGATAGCTGGTTTGTCTTTTCTGAGTTACCGTCATTAGCATAGACTAGGATAATGACCCTTCTCTCCCAAGCCCATGTGTGACTCCAAAGCCTCAACCTGCCCTTCCTTATGGAAACTTGCCTAATGCCAGGAAGACAGCTGGGAAGACTGGCAGTGACCTGGGAGCCTCTGCAGTCCTTGCCATCCCCTGTCCCAGAGTATCCTCAGTCTGCTGAGTCCCTTGCCCAGACTGAAGTCCTGATGGGCAGATGACAGAGCTGTCACCTCCCCTCTGGGGATGGCCTTCCTGCCTCTGGGGATCAACAGCCTCAGGGTTTTTGCCCCTGATGGTCTGGCAGCTGGAGCTAATTGGCTGACTGAATAAAAAGGGGGTGGTATAGGGTAGGGAGGGCAAGCAAGTGCTCCTGGGCTTTCTGGGAAGGAGGGGCTTGCTCAGGCTCTGTTTCCATGGGAACCACTGGCACAGGCAGGCTCCTCAGGGCACCAAAAAGGGAAACTTGGCGCAGGTTTCGGCACCTGGCTCCTGGTGGATTCCCTCAGAGATAGAAAATGCTCAAGAGTTTGTCTCCTATAGGGGAGGAAGGAGGCCTCCTGGGGATTCTCAGGTACCTTGATCCCTTCTTCCACCCCCAGATCCCACTCCAAGGGATCTGGGGGACAGTCTGTGGCTGCCCAGAATCCCTGAATTTGGTCCCAGCCTCAGAACCAAAGGACAGTGGAACTGGGGAAGTGTGAAGTGCTTGCTCCAGCTAGAAAGGTTTCCATACTGCAAGGCCTATACGGTTACAGAGGTAACTAAGGATGGGATAGAAGGTGGACAGACCCCAGGAGTCACTTTAGTGATGTAATCCCTAGGGCTCCTCTCTTTGTCCTGGGAAGGAGCTGGTGATGAAGTGACATCCCCGCTTTCCCTGTGACTAGGAAGGGTGGGAACAGACCATGTATTAGAGGGAGATGAGAGCCAGGGACAGACACTGAGCATGAGGCAGAGGCACTGAGAGCCTGAGAGACCAGGATTAGGAGGAGCCCTGGAGAAAGAGAAACTGGGGGATGGAGGGAAAGAGGGAGGGAGGAAGGGAGGGGAGACAAGAGGGAGGAGGGAAGAGGCAGAGGAGAGGTGGAGCTAAGACCCAGAGGGAGGGAGAGTGGAAGGAGTGGGCAGGGGGCGGGGGAGAAACCTCCAGTGACAATTGCGTCTGGGTCCAAGCAAACATGAGGCAGCTGCCAGTCCGACCAGGCAGTCTGGCTTGTTCGGGCTGCAAAGCGGGAAGGCTAGTGACAGTCCCCTTCAGCAGCCAAGATGCAGAGGGCCAAGGTAGGCGCTGAGGGGCTGGGGGCTTGCCTGGACTTTGGGGCTTGGATATTGCTCTTGACTAAGGAGTATCTTGGTAGTGTTTCTGATGCCTCTTTTCTTGACCCCTACTCCTGCTACAATTGTTGGGGGCATCCTGGCTGGAAGGCTAGAATCCTGTGGCTCTTTTGTATGCAAGAAGCTCTGGTTGATTTGTTCAAAAGAGAAGCTTGAGGTTATCTCCGTGGCTGGTCCCTGGAGCAGGAGCCAGGGTAGCTGACCCTGAACCTAGCCTCATAGTCCTTAGTGAGACACAGGAGCATGGAGAGGAGGGGTGTCTTGTGTGTGCGGGCTAGCCAATGAGTGCAGCTTTCAAGTAATCCTTCGGTTAATGAATGAATGAAGACCCCCTTCTTCTTACAGCAGCATTAGACCCCCTAATAGGACCACAAGCAGCGCCCCCTCCATGGGGGCTGTTGGGAGATGGAGAGAGAGGGGAGGCAAAGAGGCACCAGGCACAGAGTTCATGAAATAGTTGGGAGGTGAGGGGAAGGATGGAGCCAAGAAAAATCAGCTATGTCCCAGCTTAGGGTTGACCCTCGGGGAGTCTGGCCTGGAGCCCAGCATGCTGTCTACACGTCCAGGATGGTCTAGCTTAGGGGGAGGAAGGACCAGATCCAGGTCCAGCTAAACACCCCAAATAAGGAAATCAAGGTCTTATAAGAAGAATAGACATTGGGCTGGCATCTGGCAGTTTCTCCTCCTAAGAGATGGCTTCCTGGCCCCCATTCCCCATGATGATAAACAGCCCAGAGAGGGAGGGGGACTGCTTTCAGGCCGTACTGCCCCAGAGTCCAGGATACTACCCCTGTCCTGTCTGGTCCATTGCCCAGGATGCCCAGAAGAATCAGCAGGTGGAACAAGTCTTTTGAGTACCAGAGCCTCAGGACATCTTGAAAGGTACAATCTCTCTTATCACAAGTGTCCCTAGCAACCTCTGAACTGGCAGGGCAGAAGCATAAACAGCCCTTTCTCTGTCCCAACCTCACACGCACACTCAGATCACAAGCACACTGCACGGTGGCGTGCACCCACAAGCACTGGTGTGAGCATGGGCCTCAGTCATGTAAGCACAGTCACATATACCCTGTGGCTGTTTCCTCTCCCCCTTTCCGCCCCCAGAGCCAGGCAGTGTGACTCTGTGTGTCCACAGATACAGACATTTCTACGGCCATAGATGTGCACACAGCTATCTCTGTCTGCCAGCAGGGGACAGCACCCTTTTCCTACCCCTCTCTGGTGCCTCTAATTTCCAGATGTCTCCCTGAGACCTTAGCTATCACTAACCTTACCAGATGGCAGATGGCCAGAGTCCCACAGTCTATCTGGCTATTATTCTCTTGGCCATTGTGCCCTCTACCTACAATTGATTCCTGGGAACCCATGTAGCTCATCGTCTTATGCCTGCCCCTGGATTCCTGTATAGCATGGTCCACAGAAATGGTAGTGCTGGGTAAAGTCCCCACTGTCCCTTCCAGTGGGAGATAAGAAAAGCTTCATCCATAGTGGTAATCCCCGCAACAACCAGAAGGCTGGGAGTTGGTCCCACTTGTAAAAGCCAATAGCTGCCCCCCCCGCAAGTCCTGCCCCTGCCTTCTCCCCATACACCCCAGCCATTTCTTTATTGGCCCTGCAGAATGGGTACTATATCTTCATTCTAATGTTACCAAAGCTCAGAGTGGGCACCGACCACAATGCCAGGCCTCCCGAGCCAAACTCTGTGTCAGGAGGCATGAACCAGCAGCTTCCAGATTCTGAGGTGGCTAGGTGTCTCCATGGAGCAGTTTGGCCCTGGGTACCTCTCCAGTGTCTTGCAGGATGGGCCTTAATTCATCTTGTTTGAAAGGGCAATAACTGAGAACCCAGACAGGCCAGGGAAGGAAGTGGCCCTAAAGGGCTGCCCTTCCCTGTAAGCCATAGTTGTTATGCAGCCCACCAAGTAGTTCTTGGTATTGTTGTTATTCTACAGGTAAGGAACAGAGGTGGGTGGGTCCTAGACTGAAAGCAGTGGCGGAACTGGATTTGAACTCTGTCTTGTCCTCCACAGCACAGGCCCCAAGGACTGGGTGGGGGTGGGAGGTAGGAGTGGCAGGAGCAGACTCCAGGGGAGAGGAGCATGATAAAATCACGCAGGCAGCCAATGAGGTTGACTCCAGAGTTTGTGACCAGTTTGTATCTTTAGCCTGCTACTCAGTGACACAAGTGGGACTCTGCCTGCATTAGCCCCCACTTCCGCTTTCTGGACTGTGGATCCAGATGTGTGAACGAAAGAACCCAAGCTTCCCTCTGTCCTCATTTCTTTTCTGTTTCTCATAGCCCAAGTAGGCTTTGCTGTATAGCAGAGGATGACGCCCAGCCTCTACTCCTGAGCAGGGGGATTACAGATGTGTGCTCAAACAGGGCTTCCTACACACCAGGCAAAGAATTGTAGGAGCTTAGTTCACCTCATCCCAGTTCCTATTCTCATCCTCATCTTCCACAAAAGTGGAGAGCTGTTTGGGTAACTCGGCCTGGCCTTGGGGGCACCCTCTGCTCCCTCAGCCCCCTGGGTCTCACTGGGATTCTCAGGAGCAGTTGCAGGCTCTCCTATAAGGCCTCTGTGAGGGCTTTCAAGGCAGAGGAGGAGAGGAAGAGCTTCAGCCCTGCCCCATTGTGAAGTGTGCACGGTGTGGGTGACTCACAGTGCTCTCCCAGCTCCCAGCCCCAGCTGACTGATGTTCACCCCCCCCCCCGAACAGGTGCATCTGTCAGCTGTGATCAGCCCACATCCTAGAACACCACAGAGCAGCCATGTGACAGTGCCAGAGCTGGAGCGGGGCGGCAGGGGGGGGGGGAGCGGTGACAAAACAGGAGGACAGCCAAGAGAGGCCTGTCCCTCAGCTCTCCCACTCTGGCCTGTCTCAGCACTCCATCCAGTTGCCCCTCCATCAGGCTTGTGCTCCACTCACACGCCGTGAGGGAGAGCAGAAACACTAAACTGAGGGCATCATCTCCCTCCCGTCACCCCTGCCTTCCCCTGCCTCCAGCATATGGGTGACTTCTGGGACAAAGAGGAGCTCCTTTGTCCCTGGTGCCATGCCCATGTCTGGCCTTGTGGTAAAAGCCTCTCTCCAGAAAGATAATCAGGGCAGTGGTCCCAGGCACCTCAGTTCTAGCTAGGGCTCTGTCACCATACCACTGAAGCAAATTGCCCTTTTTTGGGCTGCCAACTTCACACTGGGGACTAGGACATGCCCATAGCCTCTGCCTGGGCCCCAGCTGTCCTATGAGCAACTGAGAATACCATACTGCAACTCTCTTCAATGCCCCATAAGTATATAGAAAAGCCACCAGCCCATCAGCACCCATACTCACTATTTGGTACTAGAGAGTCCTGGTCACAGAGGAAGTGGCTTGGCAAGGGCTCAGGGCTGCCCCTGATGTCTGTGAGCCCTGGCTCTGCATCAGATGGGTCTGGGCTCAGTTCTAGATTCTTCATATGTCAGCTGTGTGATCACAGACAAGTTACTTAGCCCCTCTGTGCCATGGTCTCATATCACTAATCTCCTAGAAGGATAAAATCCTTTACTAATACATTTAGCCTGGACCTTACCTATCTGCCTGCTGGAGTATAACCTAAGAAGGCATCCTGACAGAGGGTTACCAGTGAGCAGTTTAAGTCAACATGCGTTAATGGAGTGTCTTCATTGTCGAGGGCAGGAGAGCTCTTGTCCTGGCAAGTTAGCAGGCACAAGACACAAGACCAGGACAGCCCAGTTCTGTCCTCTGCTGCTGCAACATCCCGAGTCTAAGGCCCAGGGATGTGTGCATGTACACATGTGCACAGGGGCGGGTATGTTATGTCCCAGTATGTGTGTGCATGCTCCCACCTACAGGGACATGTGACTGTCTCAGCTTCCCCAGGATGAGTTACCTGGCTCACATCTGTCTGTGCCCAGGAGTGGGTGGAGAATTTAGGCTCTCAAAGCTTCCTGGTCCCTGGGGGCCTGCACGACACAACACCCACCACTGCTTTCTGCCATCTGTCCCATTCGATGGAAATAGAGCAAACAACTAGTGGGTGCTGGGTGAGCCAGCATGCATCTCAGCAGTCCCTATAAAAGGAGGGGTGCAGGTTAACCCCACATCTGTCTCAGGCCCTGGCCTTAGGACAGTCTTCATGGAAAGGAAGGGGATTGAGAACCCGGGGCACCCATCCCCTGCCCGGAATTTCTAGCTGCTGGGATAAGTACTCCAACCCTTAGCTGCACTTCTAATTCTATAGAGTAGAGGGTTTTGAGTTTTGCTTGTTTTGTTCTTAATAAAAATGAGTGAGCAGGTGATATGATCCCCAGGCAGCAGACCCCTCCTGGCAAGGTTGGTATAGCTACTTAGATCTCCAGGCCTAAACCAAGGGATAGTCAAGTATTTGGTCCAGGATTGTGCAGTGGCTGACTGGTCATGGTCCTCTTCCCTCTGCACTCAGCTGCCTGAAATAACTCCAGCCTGCCCCAGATCCCCTCACCTGCCCAAGAAAAGGTGTGGCCTCTGCACCAACGTCCAGTATTTCCTGGTCACTTTTAGAAAACTCACCGCTGTTTCCATCCATGAAGTAGTGTGCTTGTTTTCTTTTGTGGTGTGTGTGTGTGTGTGTGTAGCATATGCCCACTGAATGCCTCTACCAATCTTTCCCTGGATTGATATTTGGGGTTCTCTGGGGCCAGGGACAATACTAGCTGCCAAGGTCCTCACCTTTGGGCACCCCACTAGTCCTACTCCATCTTCTTGCTAGACAGACCCTCACAGGAGAAGGTGTGCCCTGCACGTCACAAGCAGTGTGAAGGGCAACTGTCCCGTGGACATCGTGGCTTTCAGAGAGCCTGTGTTCGGTGAGGAACCATGTAGTAGGATGTTGGGGTCAAGGGGCTGATGTGAAAACCCTTGGGACAACAGGATCTGGTGCCCAGCTGGGCCACCCTGAGGGTAGACAGAGGCTGAGGCGCATGCTGCTCCCTCTGTCTCTATGGGAATAGGTTTACAACCATTACACCTGCACCACTGCTCCTCTCCATCCCACACGAACAGGTTTGCAGGTCAGAGGACAATTTTCAGAAGTCAGTTCTTTTCTTTACCAAGTCTCCAGGATTGGCCCCAAGTGCTTCCACCCACAAAGCCATCTCGTCAGCCCCAAAGGAAACTTTTATTGAAGTAAGTATGGTGAAAAAGGACATAGACCTCATGTCCACTTCCCCCAGTTTTTCTAGAGAAATTCATACAATATCATGTTGGGCCTGGTGGTACATGCCTGAAATCTCAGTACCTGGAAGGTAGACATGGAAGGATCAGGAGTTAAGGTCATTCTTAGAAAACTGTGAATTTGATGCCAGCCTGGGATATTTGACACCCTGATTCAAAAGCAAGCAAACAAACAAACAAACAAAAAAGGGAAACAAAGAAAAAACTAGTACAAACTGGGTGCATAGCACAGGCCTTTAGTTGTAACATTCAAGAGGGGGAGGCAGGTGAGTCTGTGAATTTTGGGTTAGCCAGGTCTAAATAGTGAGACCCTATTTAAAAACAAAACCCAACTAGTTCAATATCCCCCCCATGATATGGACACCGATTCAGCCACCAATGTCATTCAAATTGCCCCAGTGTTCTGTGTGTGGTTTGTGTGTGTGTGTGTGTGTGTGTGTGTGTGTGTGTGTGTGTGACTGTTAGAACATTATTGCTGTAGTTCATGTATCTGTCACTACCATCCAGGTACACAACATATACAACAAGGTCCTTCTGGTTTGCCCTTTTGAAACCACACTTTTCTCCTCCCTTTGCCCTTCCCCCGCCCAATTCTTGGCCTTTTAATCTGCTCCCATTGCTAACGTGCTGTCATTTCAAAATGCTATGTAAATAGACTCACGTGGCATGTGACCTTTCAGGATTGGCTTTTTCATTCACTTTAATTCTGAGTCTCCATCCGAGTTGTGATGCCTGTCCAGGCCCTCTCTTCTCATGGTTCTGAATTTCTGGGACAACTGTACCACCTTGGTTTCATAATTCCTCCACTGAGGGACATCTGGCTGTTTCCAATTTGGAACTCTTACAAATAAAACTATCATGAATATTCAGTTATAAGTTTTTGTTTGAACATAAATGTTCAACCACCTGGGACCCAAGCACAAAATCTCCAGACTATGTGTTAGCTATTTGTTCCATTCGCTAAGGACCTCCAAGCTGTTCTTCTCCAGAGTAGCTACAGCGCTCTGTGTTCCCAGTGGCCCAGGTTCCCATCTGCACTGTGTTTGCTGTTGTTGCTTTTTTTTTTTTTTTTTTTTTTTTTTTTTTTTTTTTAATTTCAGGCATGAAGTGTTTCTCATGGCGGGTTTTAAAAAAATGTGTTTATTTGCATGTTTGTGTGTGTGTGTGTGTGTGTGTGTGTGTGTGTGTGTGTGTGTAGGTGTCAGAGGATAATTTTATGAAGTCTATTCTCTCCTTCCACCTTTGTGTGGATTGTAGAAATCAAACTTGGGTCATCAGGCTTGTGCTGTGGGCGCTTTAGCCACTGAGCCATCTTGCTGGCTCTCCTTCTGGATTTCATTGTGCACTTCCCTGGTGGCAGAAGATGCCATTTCCCCAGGTGCTTATGTGCCATCTCTGCCCGCTTTGGTGACATGTCTTTGCATTTTTCTTCTGGATGGATTGTCCTTTTACTGTGGAGTTTATGAAGTGAGGGGCTTCCAGGTACCAGCCTCTATCTATGATAGAAAGAGCAGTTCACATGGGTACACACACACACACACACACACACACACACACACGAGTAGTCTCAGAGCTGACCTACTTGAGTGACCTGAGAAAGCAGAATAATAAGCTACAGTGCATATATGCCATATATATTCTGTTGACATCAGAGACTGAGAAGGAGACACATGGGAGTGACCTAGTTAGAACAGTGCTCCAGGGGTCTGACACCTGAATGTGGCCTTGAGCATCCAGGCGACAAGTGTCCAGTGCAGGGATCAGCAGATACCCAGGCAATGTTGTGGAGAGAGGAAGTCTGTGAGGAGCAGAGTGAGCTGGCGGCAGGCACGTGACATGGTTTGATTTGCAAAGTGGCAGGAAGCCATCAGGGACTCCAAGCAGGGGCAAATGGATGTTTAATTTCTGTCCCATTGTCCTCATTGATCCAGCAGCCCTCACTCTGTCACCTTCCCTCACAGAAGCCCATAAGGGTTGAGGGGGCAGTGGGGTCAACTCCCTCCCCTCCATGACTTTGAGCCTGGGAGGCAAGAAGAGGGTGTCAGAAGAGCTATTTAACATTCCTTGGCAGCTCAATCAGACCCTCTCCCAGACAGACAAGTGTCAAATATTCATGAGGGTGACCCGTGCTCACCCCTGCCCGTCCCCTCCTCCTGCCTCCCTCACAGTGTGCTGGGCCCAGGCCATAGGCTTGACTCCTCTGTGGGGGTATGGGCAGGCTGGCGCCCTTCTCTCAGCCATTTATTCTCTTCTGAGATCTCTGCTACCTCAAGAAGGGAAGCTGTCACAGTCTTTGTGCAGAGAGGCTCAAAGGGAGAATTGTGGACACCCACCCAGATGGAGGAGCCAGTTCAGTTATTCAGATATCACTCTGACTCTATGCTAGGGAGAAAAATGGCACCAGAACTCCCTAGCCCAGGGTATTCATAAACAGTTGCTTTTGAAGACTGTAAATCTGGTTAGGGAGCTTGGGGACCCCAACAGCCACCTTCTGAAATCTCTCCAGGGACCTAGTCTCATGAACAATGACTTTGGAAGTCTGTGACCAAGGTTACCCAAACTTTGGAGTCAGAATGCCGTGTTACAGTGTGGTTTATCCCCAAACTCCCCATGGATTCATTTTCTTGTCTGTAAAAAATATGGTGTGACCCACCTTGCTGGGTTGTGACAGCAAGATGACTTGAGCTCAAACCAACAGGCACTGAGGGGTCTCTGCCTGCCCTGTGGGAGAACTCACAGAGCCCACCGCATCTATCTAGGATTTGAGACAAAAGTCTACAAGTGCCAGCACTTGGGGTGGGGGGTAGGGGTGAGTGGGGTGGGGCTTATAACAAGTACCCCTGTTAGCGATTTGAGGCTCTCAGTGTCTCCTCCCCTCCCCACATGCAGAGTCCTCAGCAATGAATTCATGAAATAATGAAGTGTCAGCTGCCTAACCCACCCGCCCCCCCTCCTTGACCAACACACAGATTTTATTCATCGAGGCCGTTTGTCTCCTGAATGAGATGTTTAATAATGTAGAAGGGCCTGGTGTGTGCGTGAGCATGTGCCTGCATGTGAGTCTGTGTGTGCATGCAGGAGAAGATACACGTGTGTTTGAGTGTGCAAGTGTGTAAGCACAATGTGTGTAGGGAGATGGCTCCTTCCACATCCCTGGCACCCGCTTCCCTCCACACCAATGTTCCTCACTGCCAAGTGAGCCTTGAAAGGGGGAGGAATGCAGGGGTGTTGCTGAGGGTACGATGGACGACCACTGTGAGCCAAGACCACACGTGTCCCATTGCTGTGCTAGTGGGAGACAGGGCATAGACAAAGCAAACCAGAAACCCAGAGGGTCTGTCATGGCTGACTGCAGCCTACCCAGCCAGGAGCTGCCCTGCCACCACTAGGGACCGATGATGGCAGACAGTTTGACAGCCAGGATTGAAGGGCAGCAGTATTACTATAGGCAAACAAACATCTCCGAATCCTCCACAGTGGCTCCAGGCTGACCTTTTCTGATTCACACCTACTTAAATTTAGTTCCCACCGTCTCTCAACAACCCCGATCCCATCCACCTAATTGACTGGCCAGACGGCCATGGGCATGCCTCATCAAGTTTGGTGGGTGTCCCGCCCAGGTGGTCACGCGGATTTTCATCTACCCTCAGCTCACTTCCAGGTGAAAACTCAGACTAAGCAAGTCTTCTCGCTGGGAGAAAAGATGTGCACCTAAATCACTGTGTCCCCTGGGTGAGCCCTCTCTCTCTTTCTAGGCTTCAGTCAGTTCTCTAAGGAACTATTCTGCTCTGGCAGCCTAGCTTGCGGAGGGACGAGCTTGAGGTGAAAAGTCTGGGCTCACTTCTCTGGAACCTTCTTCTGGGGACCCACCCTATGTCAAAGCCTGAGTGCAGAATGGAAAGAAATCACGTAGGGATGGTGGGGCAGGAGCGCTCTCTCTCTCTCTCTCTCTCTCTCTCTCTCTCTCTCTCTGTCTCTCCCTTTCTCGGAGTGTGTGTGTGTCTGGTGTGTGTGTCTGTGTGTGTGTCTGTGTGTGTGTGTGTAGGGGATCCTCCAGCCTGCAGAGCAGGCTCCTGATGGGGTTAGGACTGGCCTTCAGGACCTTCTGGAGGTCCCCCATGTGAACCTGTATTAACCACCCCCCATGTCAATTCCCTCTGCAGGAAGCAATGAAAGCATCCGATGGCAGCCTCCTTGGAGACCCAGGGCGCATAACACTGAACAAAAAGGAAGGCATCAAGTGGCAGAGGCCACGGTTCACCCGCCAGGCCCTGATGCGATGCTGTTTAATCAAGTGGATCCTGTCCAGTGCTGCCCCACAAGGCTCAGGTAGGACAGGAGCAACTGGGGTCCAGAGGGTAGAGATAGCTCTGAGCTCTGTCCTTCCTGAGGCCACCAAGGCCACCTTGGACCATGCTGCCTCCACCTCTGTTGGGAAATTGTCTCTATTCATTCAGACCCCCTTCTCAACGATGCCTTGTGCTGCACAGACCTGAACTCTAGCACATGACTGTAGTGCAGGATTATTGCAGCACATGGGGACAGAAGACTGGGGTCATACACAGGTCCTTCAGAGAGTGGCTGCCATACTGAGGCAGGCTGGAGGCTAAGAAGTGAGGCTCTGCCTCACCCAGCATTCACCGTGGAGCTGTCTTGAACATCTCATGCATCCTTTCCGGGTCGTCTATAGAAAAGGGCTCTGGACCCACCCACGGGCAGAGTTATAAAATACCTTAGTCTAGTTGTTCCTGATGCTTGCTCCCTATACCCAGAGACCGAGGCTGGCATTCTGGGCTGCTCATGGTATGGGGTTGGCAGCAAAAACTGCGCTGTGCTTATTCATGGCTATTTGGGGTATTTGTCAGGAATGAGAGTTCAGAAAAATGCAGAGACAGCCTCACAGAGCCCCTGCAGTCTCTCGTACATCACACTCACACATTTGTACACATGGGTGTGCATACACAGGCATGCACTTGTACCATGCATGTGGACGTGCAGCCCATGCCAGCATGCCAGGATCAGTTGTGAGGTCCCTCCCCATACCACATATGTTTTTGATGGCACAGAGGCATGTATGAGACTCTGTCACTGGAACAAGGTGCATGTTTGGCCAGGAGGCCTGCTTTACATCTCATATTTTCTTTCTTTCTTTCTTTCTTTCTTTTCTTTTTCTTTTTCTTTTTTTCTTTTTTTTTTTTTTGTTGTTGTTTTTCGAGACGGGGTTTCTCTGTGTAGCTTTGGCGCCTATATCCTGGCACTCGCTCTGTAGTCCAGGCTGGCCTCGAACTCACAGAGATCCACCTGCCTCTGCCTCCCAAGTGCTGGGATTAAAGGCGTGCACCACCAACGCCCGGCTTACATGTTTTCTTAAACAACTCAACACTCTTGCTGTGTGATTTCCAGGGAGCCTCGGTCTCTTTGTCGGATAATGGGCACAGTCAGTGTTCCTAGCCTCCCAGGTTGGATGGTACTCATGAGTTGAAGGGAGACAGCAAGCACAGTGTTCTGTGTGTGCATACTCATGAGAGGGCAAGGCTGCCGCATCCTACGACCCCATCTTTATCTACAAAGCCCACCCCAGGACGCTTTTTGTTCTGTTCCATCCCACAAGAGCCCTAGCCTTTGAGTGCTGCCGTGACCCTTATCAGACATTTGTCTCTGAACCTTTCCCGCAGAAGCATATGAGGGATGAGGGGAGACTTTATGCCCCACAGCTGTTTTGTGGACCTGCAGGCAGCAGAAAGTGTTGAGTCTACCCTCACAGTGCTCTGTGATTTGCACTGAGGTGAAATGCTTCCCATTGTCCACCATGGTGAGCGCCAGGAGCAAAAGGAGCTGTGGCACTCTGGTGTGGCCTCTGAGTGTGTCCAAGGGGCTCAGCTCCACCCTAGATGGCTCATCTTTCTGTCCCCTTCAAACTCAGAGTTCTCCCGCCCCCAACATCTGTCATCTTGAGTGACAGCTGGAACCAAGGACTGCTGAAGCCTTCTGTTTTCCTTCATGATGCCCACTCTGACCCGCAGACCTGTCTGCTTTGCAGTGGTGATTCTGGATGGAGCCACACACCTGTGACATGATGAGTTGGGTGGAGAGTCAGAAAGCAAGCAGGGTGTGTTCACGGTGGCCACAGGATGGAAAGGGCCACACCAAGGGCCCTGCCCCATTCTGGTGGCTTCTTAAAAGGGCAGGGCCTTTTCCCAGTCACTCCCTTCAGAGATACACAGTAGGGGGCAGAGCCAGGATAGCAGGGACCAATCCAGCCCAGCCTGTATTTGCATGGATGGACACGTTTAGCAGAAGTTGCCAGGCACCGAGAGATGGGAAGGGAGCCATGTGAAGCAGGTGCTGAAGCCCACCCCCTGCTTTGTTTTACTTTAGAGTCCACAGGTACTAGAGAGATTAAATGGCCTATTGGGTCCTCCAGAATTTGGGGCAGGGACACCACAAACTGAGGAGTGGAGACCCCATACTCTCTGACTCCCTTGGGCGAGCTCCTAAGCCTTAGTTACTCAGTCCAAACGCATCCATTTGCGTCTTTAAGGAGGATGCCATTGGTGTGTCCACGCTGGAGGTTTATGAGTGTGAAATGCCATGCTCTGTCTGGTTAACGAGCTTCTCAGGCCCTGGGTGCACAGAACAATAAGCAGCATTCAGGGCATCTCTGTCACATGTCCAGTGAGGCCTGCCACGCTATCCTGAGCATTGGGTGCCTGTGGCAGCCCGGCAGACGCTGCCCTTGTTGTTGGTTTTTTTCCATTCAGCAGTAGGATCAGAAAAACAGATACCTGGGATTGCTGAGAGTGGAGGTCAAGGCCTAGCATGGTACAAGTCCCCAAGACTTGAGTCAGTTGGAACCTAAACACAGAATGGGCAAGACTCGGGGACCTTTACAGCGGTGGTGCAAGGACTGGTCTATGCCCTGAGAGGGACTTCCCAAGATGGAGTTAGGGGGGAAAAGTAGCAGTGGTCTCTAAGATGCTTGGGCCCAGAAGGTGGAGTAGGGCAGGCAGCTTAATCTCCCCATCCAGAAGCACCCATCCTCACCCAGCACCCTAGGGACATCTCCTCAGTGTGCCAGAACTGTGACTTTGGCCTGCTCTGTGGGTGGCTCTTCCTGGCCAAAGGCCTTGGGAGGCATGGTTTCAGGTGGTGCTGATGCCACCAACTAGACAGACCTGCTTCTCAAGTCTGTCTCCCCAGGAGGCCTGTGAGATTTAGGTTTCTTCAGTTATTTGACTTAGAATAAACTTCTTCCCAGAATGGCCTGGGGTCCTGGCAGCCTGAGTTAAGCAGAAGGCAGAGCCCCTGGGTCTAGGGAAGGTCACAGAAATTCTGGAGGAGCAGGGAACCAGTATGTGGTAAAGCCCAGCTCCAGCTGCCACCGTGGGAAATGTCTCACATGCCGAGTAGCACTTGCTTCCGTGTCACACACAGCATTCAAGGCACCAAGGACACTCCTACCCCTCCCCTGCAGTGGAGGCCCACAGGCTCTCATCAAAGCTGTTCAAGTCTCAGGGTCAGTTCAGATTCAAGAGAGGACAGACGGACTCCCTGTGCCTTGTGCTACAGCACAGAGTGGCTATCTTTAATCCACTCCAGTTTCCGAGGTCTCAACAGAGCAAACCAAGCCTTTACTCCTTAGAGTGGCCCTGCTCAAGGAGACACTGTGATCCCCATCCATGAGTGTCATTAGGGTTCCAGAGATGCCACTGAGCAGAGACACTGTCCCCCTTGCTACTCTGTGTACCTGGCCCATACCATATTCTCTAACTGATAAGAGTAGCCCAAAGGGGCCAGGTACCATCTCAGCCTCTGGGGCAACAGCCCCATGTGGGTGTCTCCCCTTGGGGTTTCTTCCTCTGGAATCTAAATTCTCTCACCTGGAACCCAAAGCACTGGAGACAGGGGAAGCACTGAGAGGAAAGCATGACTGAAGGACCACCTCCTGGCTTCACCAAGTCCCTGGGCCACCTTCTGGACAGTGGGGTAGATGGTGTTTAGTACTATGTCCTGTGTACCATTGTGCCTGAATCTTGCAGTTGCTATCAGTCATTCCCAGTCTTTTCTAGTCGCCTCTATTGTTGCAGCTGTGCCAGGAGTGGAGACAGGGGAAGAAAGGCAGACCATGGAGAAAGCCCCTTGGTCACTGACAGTGATATATGTGATCTCTGTGTATGGTATGCGCATCAGTGGGCGTGCTGGAGGGTCTGCAACCAGGGGCTTGGCAATCTTAGAGAGAGGCTAAGAGTGGTCCCGTGGCTACAATAGAGAGCTGCAGCTGAGCTTGGCTGCCACCTGCTGGTTGACTGGGCACAGGACATGAGCTTCAGCCAAGGCAACCAGGAAGAGGAGGCTCTTCTCTTGAATGCTGAGTACTGTAAGTCAAATGGGATAAAAGGTACTTTGTTTATGGGCAGGTGCTGCAGCAGCTAGAAGGAAAAGCCACCTGGCTCTCAGGCTGTCAGGCACCTGCCAAGCCCTGGCACCCTCTAAAGAGCATTTAGAAAGGATTCATCCCCCAAATGGGTCCTTCTCTAATCTAACCGTGTCCCTTCTACCTCTCTGACACCTGACCCCATGGTTAACCACAGGCCATGATCAATGGGAAACTCTCTCTCAGGCCACCTCTCCTTCCAGGCAGCTCATGGAGCAGCATGCGAAGCAGCTATAGCAACATTCTCCACACCACAAAGATGGAGAAGATGCCCGTTCCCACTGCCCTTACCCTGAGGGGCCTCACTGCGTGGTGTCACCTTTCCTGCTGCTTTGTGTGTCACTCGCTTGTGATTTCCCTCCTTCAACAGTCTAAGAGACTCCTGTGAGAAGTCAGCATGGATGAGAAGGAGGACAAAGCAGCAGGGGGCTGGGCTGACTGCCTACCTGTCCGTCCCATCCACCCCCCCCCACCCCCACACATTCTGCCCCAGCTTGGACCTCCCGCACATCAGTACTTGTGGTGATAAAGAGATACATGCACACACAATTCACTAGGCTGGGGGCTAGAGGTAGATGCCCAGTTCCCAGGGGTTAGCTCAGAGCTCACGGCAACCTGGTACCTATAGTCTTCAATCTGTCTCTATAACAGCCCAGTAGCCAGCAACTAGCTGCATGCAAAGGGAAAGAAAATATTGCCAAAGAAACACGTTTTTTCTGGAAAACTGAGTGCATGCCATTCTCCTGTTGGGACCTGCACGGCCCCTGGGGTGTTACAGCTTGCCTTAGATACATTTTTTTTGTAGTTACTGAATATGCCGGGTCAATACACCCCAGGCTATAACTGTCTGCTGGGCCTGCTGCACAGTCTTTGTGTGTGACCAGGTACACAACAAGTATCACCAAATATGGCACATTTTTTCACCCGGTAGAGTGTGCAGGACACAACAGTTTATCTTTCACTTTCGAGGAGGCAATTTGCCTCCTCGCCTACTTTTGCATGTAGCAGAAGCCCCAATAAGCAGTGGCTCCATTTGAGTTAGGAAGTAACAGAAGTTTGCAAAGCTTGGTTCTTCAGCCCTTTCCTGCTTGGTTGCAAAATGGGAACTTCAGCTCTAGTTATGGCATCATTCCAGGCAAAAGGAAGGAAAAGTCACATGGAAGGAGAAAGTGCTGCTGCTTGTCTGCTTGTCTACTTGAGCAGGGCAGGGAGCACTCTCCACAGCAGTTAGGCAGGCCTGGGTCTGTATCCACTATGAAGATAAGAATCGTCCCTGGACAGCCCCTCTCTCTCCAGACTTCTGAGTCCAGGAGCCTTGGCTTGGTTGGCCCTCTGAGGGGCCGGGATCCCTGTGTGGATGTCCAAGGTTCAGAGACTGATCCTGATCCCAAGACCCCAGTCCCTTTATCCCAGCTCCCCAGAGGAGGGGCCACAGTCCCCAGCCCCAAATGGCATCTTCCAGCACCTGTATCCCTGTCCCAGCAAGGCAGCCCTCACCTCGAGCCAGGTTCCCGGAGATGAAGCAGAAGAAGCTTCACAAGCACAGAAAGTTCTAAAAGACTGTTTACATTCATTGTCCACAACTAAACCACATGGACTGCAAGGAGCACGGAAGAATGGCACTGTTGTTTCTGCTTTGAGATAGGCTCTCAGCTATTCGTGTTGGCCTCAAACTTGCTCTGTAGCCAGGGATGAATGACCTTGAACTCCTGATCCTTGGTTGTCTCCAACCCGAATGATGAGATTAGAGGTGTAAGCCAGCATGTCTTTTATTTTTTTCTGGTGCTTCGGGTTGAACCCAGGGCTTCATGAATACCAGCCAAGGGTTCTCCTGACTGCACTACAACCCCAGGCCTAGTATAGCAGTTTCTTACTGGACATATTTCTCCCTTTGACAGACCCTGAGGTCTATAAGTAAAAGCCTAGAAAAGGCCACAGGATGTGTCACTGCTGATCACACAGGCCTCACAGGACTATTTTGACTATGGGTGCCTCCTTGGTAGCCAGAGGACCTCAGCAAGCTGTCTGGCATTACTAGGTGCTCAGTAAAGGGATCCAGAAGTCCCTGCTCCAGCCACACTCTTGATTGTCCCTGTCCTACTCAGAGAGACCACTTCCTTTCTCCATTATCTTCTCAGACACTCAGGTGTGATGGGGGCCTGGGTAATAAGTAGTAGGCAGAAGTGAAGAGGAAGCCAAAGGCTGGAGTGGGGTGGGAGCCGGCTGCAGGAAAAAACCCTGGCCTGTGAGGTTCACACCCTGAGCTGCAAGTCACACTGGGTGCCACCTCCTCCTGAGGTGCTAAAGCAATGCCCACCCCCATCCAGGCTTTCTGTAGCTGCTGACACTCTCATCTGGGTCCCAGAGGCTGAGGGGCTAAGTGCAGGTGTCACGAAGGGAGACAGCGGATACTGGGTGAGGGCTCAAAGGCTGTTAGTCTTTGGTGCTTTCCCAAGAGCAGGAGACAGCAAAAGAGAGGCCAAGAGACAGACTAAGACCAAGCAAGACACTGAAAGATTGAGAAGCAATCTAGAAGTGGATGTTTGGGGAGGGGACGTCCTCCTGAAAGAAGGGCGCTGAGCCTGGGGTTGGAAGAGGCAAGCAGAGGAACAGGACCCGGGCAGCCATGTCAGGGTGCCGTGAGGGCTGCTCCCCAAGACTGCAGGAATGTCAGCATGGCTGCAAGAAGCACCTGGGTGACATCATCAGCTTCTTCTTCCGTTTCATCTCCGGGAACCTGGCTCGAGGTGAGGGCTGCCTTGCTGGGACAGGGATACAGGTGCTGGAAGATGCCATTTGGGGCTGGGGACTGTGGCCCCTCCTCTGGGGAGCTGGGATAAAGGGACTGGGGTCTTGGGATCAGGATCAGTCTCTGAACCTTGGACATCCACACAGGGATCCCGGCCCCTCAGAGGGCCAAGCCAAGGCTCCTGGACTCAGAAGTCTGGAGAGAGAGGGGCTGTCCAGGGACGATTCTTATCTTCATAGTGGATACAGACCCAGGCCTGCCTAACTGCTGTGGAGAGCGCTCCCTGCCCTGCACAAGTAGGCTCCCTCCCTCCCTGACAATATGGACCTGACATGCAGAGGAGAGAGAGGGAAAGAAAGGAAGCCAGTGTGTATGAGACTGTGTCTGGAAGATAACTATCAATGGCAGCCTTCTTCAACTCCTCAGAACCCCACTCATCTGCAAGGCTTGGCAGGAGGCAAGGGGATCCGATCTATGTCCTAGATCCGGCCTGGGGGTTGGGAAGGTTTCAGAGTAAGCCATTTCTATGCTGCTTTCTCTGCCTCTCACCCAGGCTTGGCAAGGCCTGCTGGCTGGCTGTGGGCACTTCCAGACCCAGAAGGGGAGGGAATCCTGCAGATGGGGACCTGAGAAAGGGAGTGTTCAGAGCTTTGGAGCTTGAAGTGCGGGACCCCCCCCCCCCCCCCGACCCGGGGTCTTTTGTCCTCTCCTGTTATTGGAGGAAAAGGACCTAAGCGAAAATAGTCACATGATTCCCAAAGAGACTTATTATTAAATCCCTCGAACAAAGATGAGCCCTTACAGAGGCATGTGACACATAAATCGGCTTTCAGCTTCAGGGAGATGTCACCGAGCCAAAGGGGTGACATGCTAGCAGTGAGCAGGCCAGACTGGGGCACCTACATGACAGCCAGGTTAACAGATAGCATTTTATTGTAGTCGTGTGTGCACACCCAGGCTTGCGGCTTGTGTGTAATGATCAGAGGACAACTCTGTGGAGTCAGCTCCCTCCTTCCACAGTCACATGGGTCCCAGGGATAGAACTCAAGAAGCCAGACTCATGTGGAAAGTGTCTTTACCTGTAGAGACAGCCCACCAGCCCACAAAGAATGTTTTAAGAGCAGCGGCAGGAATTGCAATAGATTGGTCCATCTCTGAATCTATGGAATAATAATGGCTTAAAACACCAGAGCAATGAGAATATTATAAGACAGGAAGGAATCTGACACCACAGAGGTGTCCAGAGGGAGGTCAGAGTCTGGGCCAGAGTAGGCCGCTCCGGGGCCTAGAAGGGGGACCTAGGAGCCCAGAGTTACCAAGCCTTCTAGCTTTGTTTTGTTTCATTTTCAGAAGAAAAGAAATCTTTCAATGTGGCTTTTCCTCTCCAGAAGGTCTCTTGGGGGAGGGTGGAATTAAAGATGGAAAGACTAGACTAGTCCCAGGAGTGACTCCAGGGACCAGGACCAGGACTGAGGGATATAGTAGAAGCCACCAAGACAGTGGCCATGACCCTGCTTCAGCACCTCGTTGCTCCTGCTTTCTATCTAGGGACTTTGAGCTCTTTCCTGACTGCTCTTGGTTGGCCCCTCACCTGTCATCTGCCGTGTGTGTGTGTGTGTGTGTGTGTGTGTGTGTGTGTGTGTTCAGAATGCATACAATAATGCCTTCTCCATAGGGGAATGGGGTGATCAGCTTCTTTGCCAATAGACAGGTATCCATCTGGCCTGGTAACTGGCGGTTTTGTGCATTTCCCCTGTATAACACACCAGAAGGCTCCTGGGTGCTCTCTTGTTCTCTCCTCTAGAAGTCTGTCTATCTGTCTGCCTTCTCCTCCTTTCTTAGCAAGAGTGCAATGACTTATACCTGATTACAAGCTGGTACTGTCACTGGAGTTATTAGGATCAGAGCTCGAGGTCCCGACAACCCTAACAAGCTAGGCACTTCTATCTATCCGCAATAGGCCAATCAAAGAGACAAATAATAAGGAATTTTTTTAAAAGGGAGTTTAATTCAACTTGGTCATATTGAAAAGAGGAGCAAATAGAATTCCAGTGCCCCCAAATTCATCTTTGGGGTTCTGGCATGAGGCTTAGGTTGAACTAGAGGACAAAATATTCATAATTAACCAATCCTGGTCAAGATGTGGTCTGGCCCGTCACTGACCTATCCAGTCCCAGTGCCAGTCTCATCTTCAAGGTAGCCTGACACATTGTCACAACTATGTGGAGTCTCTTCTGGGAGGCAAGCTTCTCCTTTGTCTGGCACCAGTCTTCAGCCTGCTTCTTCTCTTAGCACAGGATTCCTGGGGAAATTCAGTTCCTTGGGAGCCATCATGTCAACAGTCTGACAGCCAAATGGAGAGGCACAAGTGTCTCTAGAATACCCTCACTTCTGCCAGGATGGTGATATTAGGGCTGTTCCCTAGCTTAGAGCAGGCAAGGGAAGGGCAAGAGCAGCAGGTACCCTCCCCTGAGATCCTGCAGGTGCTCCAAGACCCATCCAAGCCACCTGCTCTCCTAGATGGTTGTAGAATCCTGGGCCTTAAGGGGCTCTCTGGAGCAGGGGCTGAGGACCCCCAGGGCAGTCTGACTTTGACTACAGCATGTTATGCTTTTAGGTAACAAGGCAAGGAGACAGATGAAAGAATCCTGGTTCATTGTCACCTCTGACCCTTTCTACCTGCTGACTGGCATGACCCTTCCTTACCCTGTGGAAGAAGTTCTGTGCAGATCCTGTGGTTATTTGTCAGGTGTTAGCAAGTGCTGAAGGAACCCCTTCACTGGGTGCCTGTGGCCAGGCCAGTGCCATCTCTACTGGCAACTCTGGTGCCTGTGGTCCTGCCTCCTAGGAGCTGAGCTGTCCCCTCTCCAGGCCATGTTTAGGGGAGTGGGAAAAACTGGGAAGATGGGTCCCGGCTTTCTTCCCCCAGGTACAAAGGGCTCTGTAGAACATACCCTCCGACTCCAGAGTGGTGGCAGGTATCCAGGTCACACCCATGAACAGTCTGAGTAGCCACGGTCATTGCCATGATCCTGCTTGAGGTGTGGGTCAGGCCCCTCATCCTGTTCTAACATCCCAAATTCCAGGGGACCCACTAAGGTCACTGAAGGTGGGGAGAAAACAGCCCATCCTTTCCCAAGATACTCTTCTAGACTGTAAGGAGGTCCCAGAGCAAGGCTGCCCCTACCCCCGGTCCCTTAGTGTGACCTACAGAGTCATACCTCTTGTGCCATCCTTTGAAAAGTCCCAATTCTCAATAAGACACCAAGAGCCTGGAGAGTGAGAGATTAACGCTGTGAAAGGTGCCCCCATCCCAGAGCCCCTCAAGACAAGGTGGGTGCAGGCAGAGGCTAGGAAGGGCTGTCAGCTACCCCTGTCACAAAGTCCATCTGGCTTGAGTTAGCCAACTATCATTTTGATGTACTAAAAATATTCTACAAATAGACACAAGCATATACCCAGGTTCCATTGACCTCATAAATGAGGATGCCAGCCGGATGACAAAGCTGATTCAAATCAGAAAGAAACCCAGGGAGGTGAGAGAGTGTGGAGGAAACAGGGCACAAGCAAGGTGGCTCAGTTATACACGTGTGATGAGAAACAGAAGACCAGAGGCAGTGAGGGGCCATCCATGAGGGCATCTTCTCTGTCAGAGAAAAGGGGGGCTTCTTAGACATGCGCCTCTGGGTACCAATCACAGCATCACTGAGTTCCCCCGGCAAGTCAGGTGATGCTGAAGGCAGGCCGGGTGCTGCTCTGGCAGACCAGCTAAGCGTATATTCCCAGTTTGTAAACAGAGCCCCATCTGCCAGTTTCTTCATCTGAAGGATGAAGTGGATATAAGAATGAGGTCATTGAGATGCTTGTGTCTGGTGCATGTGAAAGGAGCCGCTCCATGGATGGCTTTCTGCCTTTTTCTTGTCATTGGGTGGGCTCCTGGATTGGCTCTGCTCTGTGCTGGTGCTGGACATTGGGCAAGGCCCTCAGTTTACTCATACATCACATGATGTATGATGTATCCATGCAGCATGCTCTTTGGGACCCCACCAGCATCGGTAAAGGACCACAGCAGTGGCTGTACAAGCAATAATAGAACCTGACTTTGTGGGCCTGAGCTGAGGTTTCTTCCTTTCGGTATGTCAGTCAAGTTAGTTTCCTTGCCTATGACCGAGAATATAGAGGAGGAGTTTCCAAAGTCAACCAGTTGGGATTTCTCTCCATTCCACTTGCCCAGGTGCAAGTTCTGTGTGGGAGAGTGCTGGGTGTGTGGCAGCTTCCAGACTCTCATTGGCAGGGCTGCCCTCTCACCTCTCACCTCTCACCTCTCACCTCTCATCTCTCACCTCTCACCTCTCACCTCTCACCTCTCACCTCTCAGTAAGCCTGACCCTGGCTACTGCTGTCTGAGTTCTGGAAGGTCCTGTGTCGCATCATTGCTCTGTGCCCCTGCTAGAATTCTTCCTCCAGGCTCTTTCTAGTGAGGTAGAACCTACTAAAGCCCATCACGAGCGTGCGGCCATCTTTCTTCAGAGAGTGGCGGGTTTTTCAGGCTGGTAAGGCTGCAATGATCCTGGATTCTTCCTGCTCCAACCTCTGTCCGCTCTTCCTCCTTCCCCTGTATGTCCAGATAAACGGGAAGAGTGGGAAGGGGTTCTGGAGCACCGACAGATGAGGTGGGAAGGGTCCTCTACAAAGGTGTGTTGGGCTCTTGGCCCAGCATCATCACTTTCCCAGCCTGTCTTCTCGCCCGCATGTGTGGGTCTAAGTGGCCCAGGTCTCTTCCTCCAGGGTGGAAGGCTTACAAAAGGAAGACAGAAACAACTTTCATATGTTCCAGAATGAAAAAAAGAACATGTTTGGGGCTGCTCTGGGGAAAGGGAGAACCACTGTGGCTGAGGAGGTGGCTTTAATTACTGTTCCTAGACAGATGCTCATGGACAGGGAAGCCTGGGTCCAGTTAGCCTGGACGTGTCTCAGGAAAGTGCTCCTAAGCCATCCCAACCTCTCTGTCAGTCAGTCTGCCATCTTACTTCAGCCCAGCCCCTGCACCCCTGAGCACCCCCTTCCTGCCAAAGGAGCTCACTTAATAGGCATTCCTCCATCTCACCACCAGGGGGCAGCAGAGGTCGAGACAGCTGGCAGTTTTAACCTTTTAGGGTAGGACTTACATAGGCTGTTAATTTCTTCTGACACATCCACTTAACATCGTAGAGGATTAAAGGCACAGGATTGGTCATTTCTGGGCTTCTAACTGTCTTTCAGGATGCATCCTGGCACGTGGTTCCCTGAGCTGAGCTAAGAACAGACCAAGCGCCTCCTCCAGTTGGTCACCCAC